>NC_091435.1:133152878-133287894 GCF_964237555.1 Oryctolagus cuniculus | reverse complement strand
TGGAAAGGTTTAATAGGATTGTCTTCAAGCAGTGCTAATGTCCCACTTGAAGTTAGTGGTCAATAATTTAATGTGGGATGGTCCCTGATATTATGATTTTCTCTACCAACATTCAGCTACCAACATTCAGACGCAAACATGAGCAGTTCAAAAACTGAATTTAACCAGATTTGGGATGTTGCTGGGCAGATGTTATTTGAGAAGAAACAAGAGAGGGAGCCCATTCAAAGAAGTGTTTGTAATGCTAGATGATAGAACCCAGGGTTGATAAAGTGGTAGGTGATGGAGAAAAGCTCGTAGAGACTGCAGGTCCTGGTAGGCCTCCATATCAAGCAAAAAATGTATAGCTACAATAGTCAGTTATTTCTGTGGTCAAATACTGATCTAGGAATGTAAAAAAAAAATAGTGTGCACTTGTGTACACCTTCTGGTGAATTCTTTCATTCTCACAAACCCCCTACTTCTTCTTCCATCTATCCCTTGTAGAATCAGAACAAATTGAATAGGAATAGAAATATGCCTGAGCAAGAGTGTAGGGATGGGATGCAAAAAGGAAAAAGAAAATAGAAGGGAAAAGCTCCCAGTGAAAGGAGCTCCTGAGGCCTCATGGACTCAGAGTAGAACAGGCCATCATTTGAGGATGTAAAAGGAACATTTCTCTCCATAGTATTTAAATCACTGCTATTGCCCCTTCTGGATAGGCAATGCCACTTTCCTTCTTGTGACTCCCCATAGCACTTTCTACAATGCTCATCATCCTTAACAGTTTAGTAACCAACAAAGAGCAGATGCAGAGGGAAAATGTTTTTCCTAGGTCATTTTCTTTTTTTAAGATTTATTTTATTTATTTGAAAGATAGAGATACAGAGAGAGGTAGAGACAGAAAGAGAGGTCTTCCATCTGCTGGGTCACTCCCCAGATGGCTGCAGTGGCTGGTGCTGGGCTGATCTAAAACCAAGAGCCAGGAGCTTCTTCTGGGTCTCCCATATAGGTGCAGAGGTCCAACAACTTGGACCACCTTCTACTGCTTTCCCAAGCCATAGCAGAGAGCTGGATCAGAAGAGGAGCAGCCTGGACTAGAACTGGCACCCATATGGGATGTCAGTGCTTCAGGCCAGGGCTTTAACCAGCTGTGCCACAGAGCCAGCCCCGTCATTTTCTTATTTCAAAATATATATATATACACATATATATACACATATATATACACTTCTGCTTCAATTTGTTGAAGCAAGGGCCAGAAATAGGGTCTTTATTCTTAGTTACAGCACAAGCTCACTCTTCTAAACTCTGAATTCTCACAATTTCTTTAGAAAGTGGCATCTTAGAGATAAAGAAATGAGGTGCACATATTTGTCCTATTAAATTAAATGATATACAAACAATCTATGATTGTTCTGTGGATTTCTTTCCTACTTGCTATTCAAAAAATTACTAACTGGCTAAAAATTTTCAATCTGATCCTTTAAGGATTACAGAATATCTCCTTTTACAAAGCTGTGTTAACTATTATTAGTGCATCAGGTAAATAAAATATTCACAAAATATGGGATAGAATTAGCCTACACATGATGTGTGACAATGATTCTTTAAGAAGTTTAAGTTAAAAAATAATACAGAGAGAAAAAACGTCTACCTATGATGTTTCAGATTTTATTCGCTTTCTCTTATTCCTAGATAGCATTATTTTTAAATAGGGCATCAATAGAATGAACAAGGTGGGTCAGCAACCCCCTCTGGCCAGGTGGATCTGCATAACGTGGAATGTTGATGTCAGGAGGTATGCTCAAAGCTTGTTGTTCCTCTGCCCATCCTTTCTACATTGAGTTACACGGTAGCCCCTGTCCTGGGCATTCTCTGCATAACATTTGACCTCAGAGATGAAGGGAGACATGAGCTGGATAACAGGCATTTTTCCAAGGACCCTTTCATACATACTACCTGCAAATAGGATTCTATATGCTTGCAGAGTGCCTCTAGAGCTGGTGCAAGTCCTTGAAACAAAGACCAAAGGCCAAATGCTGAGGAGCATGCCACAAGCCCAGGATGCTTGAAAGCAGATAGGCAAGCATGACGGGCATGATGATAAGCATGTTGATGAGCTACCATCAATGTTTTGGAGCTTAGCACTCACTGAAGGGGTCTTGCCTGTCCTTATATCAGCAACATTCAACATTTTGGAAAAGAAATGTTATAAAATAAGTAATAAAATTATTTTCTTATAATAACATAATTTTAAAAACTCAAAGAATTGCACTTTATTCTTCTTAGGATAATACATTTACTGGACAAAATAGAAAATAGTAAAACAAAGAGATGCATGTGTACTTCTTAATGAAAAGGAGTTATTTAATAGCAATGTCTGACACTATTTTTAATATATTTAGAATAGTAACTTAAAGTACCATTCATCCATAATATTACGTCATCTAAGTTTATCAAGATATCTAGTCTATGTCAACAATACTATTGCTAAATATTCAAGTGAGTTCACGGTTGTGTACATCTGAAATGGTTTCTGACACCAAGTATCTGAAAGGACCATATTTGAAGAGGTTAAAAGCAAATTCCAGGCACACCACGTGCTAGGGGAGCAGACCACAAATGGCAGGGCCTCAAGCTGGGGGTGCTAGCTGTTCCATGGTTCACATACTCTGGTGCTGCTGTTTGCACAGCGGTGGCACTTGATCTGGAGAGGTGTCAGTTTCAGACTAGAAGTAAAAACCTCACTCAACAGCCTGCCACTCACTGTTCAGATGCCACACAGGTGCCATACACGGCTTGGAGGGACTAGGGCACATCAGGATGGTCCTGAGTGAGCAGAAGTCCTGGCAGACACACTGGTGCTGGCCAGCAGTGGTAGAATACAGGGAGGTGACAGTAAGGACTCCCAACAATTCCATATAGGAGTGGCAGATGTGGACATGTCCTGGGATAACTGCATCAGTGTTGATTCTTCCTCACTATGCACCTACAGCAGCACAGGTGACATACAATACTGGCTAATGAACAAGCCCAAATTGAGGGTATCAGCAGCCAAAGAAGGCAATAGAATGTGGAGGGCAGTAGCAACTGGATTAGAGATCCCAGAAGCTGAGCCTTGTGGATGTGAATTCCCTTTGATGCATGCTACACAGATTTCCAGATCCAGGGATACATGCTTTTGCTATTTGGGATGGAGAGATGCTGACCCACTAGGGCTTGAGGTACCCAAGGGCCCTTAGTAGGACCACAAATACAGTCCCCAACCAAGCTCTTCACCAGCGTCTTGCTGAGTGTAGGAAAACTTTTATGTTGTCCCAAGCCGCCTCTAGCTTCCAGAACTCTATGTTGGGTTTTCTGTGCATATCTTACCATCTTCCTCTAGTCCCACCCCTGTAAAAGCTAGTCATACAGTAGTCCTCCCCACCCTGACAATATACTGTCAATTTCTTAGGCTACCATGTGTGTACTTTCCCAACTTGCTTGATTCAGTTTCTCTGCTTCTCTGGGACAGATATTTCTCAGACTGTATTTATTCAGCTTTGTTCTCACTTGTCACTGTGATAGCTCTTCCTCTCTTTACCCACATGTAATTTGGTTGTTTTTGTACTTTACCAAATCCCCCCAGAATGAATCATGTCTATCTCTGGCTGGAGGAGTAGTGCAGGCAATGACTTAGCCATTTCTCTACAATACACATATAGTCTGGGCTATATTTCTATAGGTGTTTTACTGGTTCACTGTGTCAAAATGAAACTAGAATCCCCCCTTCACAGTATCCTGCTCCATACAGTCCACTCCCACACAATACAGCTGTTCTCAACATGGATCCAACTTCTATAATCTGCATCCCATTGATACCCAGCCAGTCCCTCATAATCACTGTGCCAATTATAACAGTGATCAAAGAAGGAGAGATACTTGGAGAATATCTAGGAGATTCACACTAGAAACCATTTATTCTTAAGAAGTTCTATATTCATTTATTCTTTTTAATTTTAACTCTCTTGAGAGGCAGAGTGACAGAGAGAGGAGAGAGAGACAGACAGAAAGAGATCTTCTACATTCTGGTTCACTCCCTCAAGTAGCTTCAAACCCCAGGGTTGGGCTAGACCAAAGCCAGAAGCCCATAACTCCATCTATGTCTTCAACATGGGTGGTGGGTGTCCAATCACTTGGGCCATCACCTGCATCCTTCCAAGTAGCAATAGCAGGGATCTGGACTAGAAGCAGAGCAGGTGGGATTCCAAGCAGTACTCCAATATGGGATGTCAGTATCACAGGTAGCAACTTATTCCACTGTACCACAGTGCTGGGCCCTCTGTCTTTGTTTCTGCAACATTTCAGTGTGCTGGGAGGGAGGGAGATCTGAACTCTTGCACAATCCATGTCTGGCCTGCTCAGACCCAAAACCCTACTCCTCCTGACAATAGAATGTATTTATCATAAACAGTATTGGATGGAGGAAAACCTGTGGAGTCGGTGAATACGTGCGTATGGGAAGTGAAAGTTGGGTTCTTCTCTGTTGCTCTACCTCCCACACAGTGTTGTGGTTGAGTGCTCCTTGGGGAGATAGACAAGAAATGGGCTTAGTAAAAAGGATCATGTTTGAAATTAAAGTTTATTGAAACATACATGCAAGCAAAAACAAGTCTCTCTAAGATGCTGGCTATAACTTTGGTGATTCCCACTAATCCTCAAGATTTCACTCATTTTTTGAGTGCTCTCCAATGACTGTGCACTCAAAAAAATGGCTGCACTGCTTATTACAGCTTCGTTGTTGCAAAAGAAGCCAAATTCCAACCAACCAAATGGAGAGACACATAGGGAAAAGTCTGGAATGGTACAGAAGTAAAGTTTCTATTGTCCTTCAGGACACTAATGTTCAACCATGCTCTGGCTACTGCTGGGTACTGCTCGGTACTGCTGATCAGAAAAGCTCATTGAAGCTTCAGTGTCCAGCATTTCATTCATTACCAGGCGTAATTTCTTGAATTTTTGGCCAGGTAATTGAACTCAATCTCCAGCCCCTACTCCCGTCCCAAGAGATCAGGCTCCTTTCATGTTGCTCAAAGTCCTCTCCATTATGTCACAAGCTCCATCCTTCTGATGTGCTCAGCCCCCATCCTGAGTTATCTCAGGATGACTACATTATCATCTAATGAAGATAGCTCAAGTTAGCTACTGAATAATAGCTAAAGTTAGTTAATTACTAATTAACATAACCTAGCTAGGGTCCAACTGTGAATAAGACACTCATCAATCAACAAATTCCAAGGATATAAAGGTTAACCTCCAGGAACCAAGGACAAAGCCTAATCAAATTCTTTTTTTAACGTTTATTTAATGAATATAAATTTCCAAAGTACAGAATATGGATTACAATGGCTTCCCCCAAATAAAGTCCCTCCCACCTGTAACCCTCCCCTTTCCCTCTCCCTCTCCTCTTCCATTCACATCAAGATTCATTTCCGTTTCTCTTTATATACAGAAGATCAGTTTAGCATATATTAAGTAAAGATTTCAACAGTTTGCTCCCACACAGAAACATAAAGTGAAAAATACTGTTTGAGTACTAGTTATAGCATTAAATCTCAATGTACAGCACACTAAGGACAGAGATCCTACATGAGGAGTAAGTGCACAGCGACTCCCGTTGTTGACTTAACAAATTGACATTCTTGTTTATGGCCTCAGTAATCACCCTAGGCTCTTGTCATGAGCTGCCAAGGCTATGGAAGCCTTTTGAGTTCACTGACTCTGATCATATTTAGACAAGGCCATGGTCAAAGTGGAAGTTCTTTCCTCCCTTCAGAGAAAGGTACCTTCTTCTTTGATGACCCATACTTTCCTCTGGGATCTCACTCGCTGAGATCTTTCATTTAGTTTTTTTTTTTTTTTCCTTTTTTCCCAGAGTGTCTTGGCTTTCCATGCCTGAAATACTCTCGTGGGCTTTTCAGCCAGATCCGCATGCCTTAAGGGCTGATTATGAGGACAGAGTGCTGTTTAGGACATCTGCCATTCTATGGGTCTGCTGTGTATCTCACTTCCCATGTTGGATCATTCTCTCCCTTTTTTATTCTATCAGCTAGTATTTGCAGACACTATTCTTGTTTATGTGATCCCTTTGGTTCTTAGTCCTATCATTATGATCAATTGTGAACAGAAATTGATCACTGGGACTAGTGAGATGGCATTGGTACATGCCACCTTGATGGGATTGAATTGGAATCCCCTGGTATGTTTCTAACTCTACCATTTGGGGCAAGTCAGCTTGAGCATGTCCCGAATTGCACATCTCTTCCCTCTCTTATTCCCACTCTTATATTTAACAGTGATCACTTTTCAGTTAAGTTTCAGCACTTAAGAAGAATTGTGTATTGATTACAGTATTCAACCAAAAGTATTAAGTAGAACAAACAAACAAAAAAAATACTAAGAGGGATAACATATCAAGTTGCTCATCAACAGTCAGGGTGAGGGCTGATTAAGTCACTGTTTCTCATAGTGTTCATTTCACTTTAACAGGTTTCCTTTTTGGTGCTCAGTTAGTTGTCACCTATCAGGGAGAATATGTGGTATTTGTCCCTTTGGTATTGGCTTATTTCACTCAGCATAATGTTTTCCAAATTCCTAACAGGGATCACTTTTCAGTTAAAATTTAAACACCTAAGAATAATTGTGTGTTAATTACAGAGTTCAACCAATAGTACTAGAACAAAAAAAATATTAAAATGGATAAAGTATTACATTGTACATCAACCGTCAGGACAAGAGCTGATGAAGTCACTGTTTCTCATAGTGTCCATTTCATTTCAACAAGTTTCCCCTTTGGTGCTCAGTTACTTGTCTCCGATCAGGGAGAACATATGATATTTGTCCCTTTGGTACTGGCTTAATTCACTCAGCATGACGTTTTCCAAATTCCTCCATCTTGTTGCAAATGACCGGGTTTCGTTGTTTTTGACTGCTGTATAGTATTCTATTCTTCAATGCACTGCAAGAAAAAAATTTAGTTTTATACTCTTCAGTTTATAACTCATATCTCAACTGATGCCTGTAAAAACTATTGTCTTTTAAAATTTTTTAAGTTTATTTAGTTATGTGTCAATGTTGGGAATATATAATACAAGGAGATTTAATCATCCTGAGAACATCACAGCATCTACTCAAAAAAGAACTAAGACAATTAGGATGCCACTAAGTGATACAATCTTATGGGATTGCCATAGTGTATATGGTCCATCATGGTACAAAACGTCATTATTCATCATATGACTACATTTTCATTTTATACCAAATTTCATTTTCTTTCCCTTTTTCCAATTGGCACAACTCTATGTTTATATTACATCCTAAGATACTTATTGTAAAATATCTAAAGATTGATTGATATAAAGGGAAAGTGTTAAAAAGCCTATTTTTGAATATTATTCATGTATCATTATTTTATGACTGAATATATTACTCTATTGTGTAGCTAGTAATTGGTTTCTAAACACTATGAAATCATCACTAGTATTCATCTACCTTTACTTACTTATCTATTTCTAAATTTAGAAATAATCTAGGTTGGCTATAATTCCAGTTTCCACAAACAATACTGAGCTGAATATATTCTCTGATCCCTTTAAAATTTATGCAAGAGCATCTCTGGGATATATATTCATAAATGGGATTGTAAGTCATGGAATACCACTAAATCTAACCAGACGGCATTCCAGACCAGCTGAGTCAGTCTTGTAGGAAGGTCCCAATTCCACAAGTTATATAATCCTTAATAGAACCCAATTTTCTAATTTGTGCAATTTGATAGGGATGAGGCGATATTTCACTATTTGCAATTTTGTTTGTTTTGATTACCAGTGACTTGAAACATTTTGTGTTATTGCCATTTTGTTTCCTCTTTGAATTGGCAATTCATACCCTTTGCCCTTTTTTTAACTGAATTCTAGATTTGCACATGTTCTTTGTGTGTTTTAGATATTTATCTCATTGTTTATAGACAATTCTAATAACTTTTGTAGAACCACTTATTTTTGTTTAAAGTAATGTGAATGAACAGAGATCTTTAACTTTATATGGTTGCATCAACTCTATTTTTAGATATCTATATTTTGATATAGTTGAATCTACCACATTATTTTCTTTAAGTGTAATTTTCTGCAAGGCCTTCTTTACTTAAGATTGCTAAAGTATTCTACATTTTCTCCCATTAATTTTATTTTATTCCTTTGCATTTAGATCTTTAACCTATATGAAATTCATCTTTGTCTTTGATGTAAAAAAGAAATTTAAACTTTACCAACTGTTTAGTATGCCAATTTTGTCATCATGAACTTCCAAATAACTTATTCTTTCCTCCATTCGTTTGTATTACCACCTTTACAAATCTATTCTTACGTTATGATTCTGTTTCTTAGTCTATTTGGTCCAGCATTTTGTCTGTACTATAATTCTGATGTGTTTTTATCTGAAGGTGAGTCCTAATATATTTCTATTTCTTCAAATAATTCTTACACAGAAATTTGATTTATCATTTTATGGTATCTTATTTTGTTGTAATGAATGACTTAATTTTTAAAGATTACTGTTATTATTTTTGCCAGAGAGCACAACTATTATTTTTTCAGCTGAGCTTCTATTCAGCAAACTTCGTTATTTTTCTCATTAAAACTAATAGCTATTCTATTGATTTCTTGGGTTATCTATTAAGTGGTCAAATCACTGCAAATAATAACAGTATCATGTTTTCCCTTTCAATCTCTGTGCCTTTGATTTCTTCTTTCCAATTTTATATTACTGACACTGCTATCAAAACATCCTCAAAGCCAAATTCTTATGCACAATTTCAATTGTTGTCATAGGATACAGTCACAGAAGTGAATTATCTGGGTCAAACTAAAAGTTTTCTACTTTTTAAAATATATTTTCCACTGATGCCTCATCCTTACATTTATGAGGTACAGTGTGACGTTTTGAAACACGTATATAACATGGTATTTCAATACATGTATACAAATCAGGGTAACTGGCATTGTCTCCTCAAACATTGAGCCTTTCAGTGACCGCAAGGGTTGGAGCTGAGCCAGTCCGAAGCCAGGAGCCAGCAGCTTATTCCGGGTCTCCCATGCAGGTGCAGGGGCCCAAGGACTTGGGCCATCTTCCACTGCTTTCCCAGGCCATTGCAGAGAGCTGGATTAGAAGTGGAGCAGCCAGGGCTCAAACTGGCACCCATATTGGCTTTACCTGCTACCCCACAGAGCCAGCCCAGAAGGCAGTAAATTTTAACACAAGTACTTGATCGCTGCCACCCACGTTAGACACCTAGACTGAGTTCTAGACTCCTGACTTTGGCCTGGCTCAGCCCTAGCTGTTGCTGGCATTTCTGAAGTAAATCAGAAAAGAGATGATCTCTCTCACGCGCGTGCTCTTGCTCTAGCTCTCTCGCTCTCTCCCCCTCTCTTTTAAATAAATTAAAATGAATTGAAATGATTAAATGTTTAAATTTTTTTTCATTAAGTAGGTTTTGCCATTCAGGATGCTGGCGACTCATATCAGGATGTCCGGTTCAGGTTCTGGCTACTCTGTGTTTCCTATCCAACTTCTTGCTAATGCACCTGGAAGGGAGTGGATGATGGCTCCAGTACCTGATTCAGTCCAACCATGTGGAAGACCAGGATGGAGTTCCTTTCTCTAAGCTTTGGCCTGGCCTAGCCCTGGGGATTGAACCAGCAAAAGTAATATTTCACTGTTTTTCTCTCTCTCTCTCTCTCTTTCTCTCTCTCAGGTTCATCCTCTCCTGTTACTCTGAGTTTCATGTAAAAAGAAAATCTTTAAAATGTCTCTAGCATGTATTTTGAAATATTCAATTAGTTGCTGCTAACCATAATCATCCTACAGTATTATGGAACATTAGAAGTTTTTCCTGCAAACTGTACCTCTATATGCATAAACCATCCTCTCTCCCTCCCTTTCTCTGCATGGAGCTTTCCTATTTTGAAGGAGTGATATAATTTATACAATAAGTTTATACTCAAATATTGTTCCAACAGTAGCATATTAAAGTATCATTTTTATTCATTCCAAATCTAAGATTATCTTTTTTATTTTTAAATAAATGATATTAAAAAAAGATATTAAAGGTATCTCCTTTACTTCCCTTTTATTAAAAAAGTTGAATTTATTTCCATGTTAAGTAAAGAATGAGCGAAATGGATAAAAATATTTACTTTTCAGTTTTCAAAATTTATTGATAGTGAACACTATAATTAATGTGCTCAAATAGTCTCTTTCCATTCTGTAAATGTATAAAATATTATTTATTTACATCTTCAATTTATTGAAAATCAGCTTTATATAAAGCATGGTACTAAGTACGTTATGTGATCCAAAAGTTTGGAAATCAATCCTTCTTCTTAAAAATTTCTACTCTAACAGGAAAGATTAAAGTTAAACATAAGTAATTAGAACAGACAATAGAATCTGATATTTGGAATAAGAGTCTCATGAATAGATTGTTGAGATGTTAGAGGAAGTAAATAACAAGAAGTAAGTATATTTGAAAGAATTTCGTAAGCAGTGGCAAAGTTTAAAATTTTTGTATTGCAAGATAGGGTGATTCCAGTGACATACAAGATCTTGATGTGCCAGTGGAATTCAAGATGGATTGAGGAAGGTCAAGAAAGTGGCCTAGTGACAGGTCAGGTGGTTGTTATACCAAGTAGGCCAGGATAAAAGCACTGATGGGCTTGGCCAGTATATTAACAATAGAGATGGAAAGGAGGGAGAGGGGATATAGGTAAAATTGCAAAGATTTAGAATTGGTTAGATTCAGCCACACAGAAAGTAATTCCCACTTTTTATCTTTAACTACTGTGACTATAATGAAACAATTAGCATAAATGGATGCACCACTACAGAAATAGTTGTCTGGCCTGGGCAGGGGGTGGGGAACAGTGTAAAAATAGCATGGTTAATATTTAGCAGAAGCTGGACATATGAGTGGGCTTATGTATCTAAGTCAGTATGGAACAAAAGATACTGATTCGAGAGTCATATATACAAAGCTGAAGGTAAAAATCCTATGACCAAGAAGTCCCAGAAGGCAAAGATGAAGTAAGCAGAAAAAAGGGATTTAAAGGGGCAGCCATTTGACCTAGCAGTTAAGATGCCAGTTGCAACACCTACATCCAATGTCAAAATGTTCAGGCTGGAATCCTGGCCCCACTCTCAATTCCAGCTTCCTGCTAATGTGCACCATGGGAGGCAGCAAATAGTAGCTCACGTGGTTGAGTCCCTGTCACCCATGTGGGACACCTGGATTGGGTTCCTGGTTCTCAATTTAAGCCTCAGCCCAATCCGAATATTATAGGGCATTTGGGAAGTGAACCAGGGGATGAGAATTCCCTCCCCCCAAAATAAATAATTAAATAGTAAATAATTTTGTAAAAGACAGAGTAGCAGACGCGCGGCGCCGCTGGCTCTGGGCGCCCCTAGTCATGCTTGAGCGTGAGCCTCTCTAAGATATACTCGCCCAGCGAGGCCTGGGGGCCGCTCAGGTGGCAGATAGCTGATAGAATAAAAAAGGGAGAGAACGATCCAACGTGGGAAGTGAGATACACAGCAGACCCATAGAATGGCAGATGTCCTAAGCAGCACTCTGGCCTCAGAATCAGACCTTAAGGCACGCAGATCTGGCTGAAAAAAAAAAAAAAAAAAAAAAAACCTACATGAAAGATCTCAGCGAGTGAGATCCCAGTGGAAAGAACGGGTCATCAAAGAAGGAGGTACCTTTCTCTGAAGGGAGGAGAGAACTTCCACTTTGACTACGACCTTGTCTAAATATGATCAGAGTTGGTGAACTCAAAAGGCTTCCATAGCCTTGGCAGCTCATGACAAGAGCCTAGGGTGATTACTGATGCCATAGACAAGAGTGTCAATTTGTTAAGTCAACAACAGGAGTCACTGTGCACCTACTCCTCATGTAGGGTCTCTGTCCTTAATGTGCTGTACATTGTGATTTAATGCTATAACTAGTACTCAAACAGTATTTTTCACTTTGTGTTTCTGTGTGGGAGCAAACTGTTGAAATATTTACTTAATATATGCTAAACTGATCTTCTGTATATAAAGAGAATTGAAAATGAATCTTGATGTGAATGGAAGGTGGGAGGCAGAGGGAAAGGGGAGGGTTGCGGATGGGAGGGAAGTTATGGGGGGAGGAAGCCATTGTAATCCATAAGCTGTACTTTGGAAATTTATATTCATTAAATAAAAGTTAAAAAAAAGACAGAGTAGCAGTACTGATCATAGGTTTATAGGTTCAAATTGGCAGAGGAAGAGCAGCAAAAGAGATGACAAATCAGGGTGGTGGGGGAGACCTCAGATGTGTGGAGATATTAAATCCAAGGGAGAAGAAAAGAATGGTTTAGTCAATAGGGTCAAGTGTCACCCCATTGATGTGGAATGAGGACCAAGAGCAAACTTGGGTATCCTGCTTAGGAGGCATTAATGATCTTCAAAAGAGCAAACCCAGTGCACTTTCCAGGTCCTGAAGGAGAAGGAATTCTGCAGCTACAAGAAAGTAGAAACAATCACTGGGAAGTATTCTACCTAGAAAAGTGGTCATGAAGACACCATGAGGTATAAGACAATAACTGCAGAGAGCTTTGTAGAAAAGACTCCTGTAGGGAAAGGGAATCCTGGCTTATTTATAGGTAGAGTAATGTAACCTGCAAATGGATTAAAGCTGAAGATAAGAAAGATCATAAGTAATGGAACAAGATCTTCAAGGAAGCTGTGATATTGGAATAAAGGTGGGAGTTGAAAGATTAATTTCAAAAAGGAGAAGAGGTGCATTTTATTTAGAGAGCAGAGATTATGTGTGTTTGTGTGTGTGTATGAGTAATCTTCCCCAAACAGAGCTTTTAAAGTATATCAAATGCGTAAAAGAGGTAAACTGCACTGTAACATGTACAATTTAAGACTGAGCTCATCCTCCAATTTATCCACCCTCTTTTCAGATACATCAATAAAAGTTGCTTTGATAAGTGGAAAGGACAAGACATGCCTCCTGATGAGGTTAGGAATGGTGATCTGCTTTCTGTAGTAACGTTTGCATTTGTAGTATTGACTTGGCTACATATTTGAGGCAAAGGACCGTTAACAAATAAATCAGAGTATCTCCTTCCACAATTCCGAGTTATAAATCCAGCCTAAAAGGCTTGATGGCAGGCTGTGGAGAAAAAGCATACTTTCACCAGTGACTGATAGAGTCCTGTGACTCCTTACATTGTAAATTGCCTCTGATTACAAAACAAGCCATCACATCCTGCTGTTCCCCGAGGCTCTTTCTTTTGTGGTAGCCCATCCATCCTTCCTTGTAATCTATAATCCTAAAGATCAATATTTGACCTCCTACTCTTATCAGTTAATGATCTGCCTACATGTGAAACCAAGGAAGGGAAAAACCATGTGACCTTGCTACAGTTACACTCTCCTCTAGTATAACCCAAGTACTACACTTGGGAAAAGTGAAGAAAATGGCTAGGTGACTGGTTCATATTTATTGAACCCTTATCCAATGGGAAGAATTAGTACCATTGGTAACCTGTATTAAAGGAATGATTGAAGGTAAGCGGAGCTCTGACCAGGAGGGCTGATTCCTCCACTGTGTTAGCAAACACCATGATGCTCAGCATAGAGGCCACAACATGATAGCATCTAATGAATATCAGGAAAGGGCTAGACAGCAATTACAGAGAAAAGAAATCTCTGAGAAGAAAACTATTTAATACTTGCTGAGGAGTTTGTCATAAGATGAGTGATTATTGTTAGTTTTTGTAAGAGATGAGAATTCACCTACAAACATTAAGAAATTATAAGCTTTGCTATTTTGGTAGAAAGTAAAATAATTGTCCAGGAAAGAAAATCATTTACTAGACTTGTGGTTTGTAAATTTGCAAATATTCAGTAAGAAAATACATTGCATATCTCTTTAAAATGTTTTCAGATCTTGCATTTTTCTTTAACATAGGCTTCATGTAAGCTTAAGAATTCCATAGTCGGAAGAAAAAGTTTCTTGTGTCTTACCTGGATACATCTGGAAGAAGAGCAGATGGCCCCATACCTTCAACTGCTTTTAAACTCTTGCTTGATTTATAGGATAAAGCCTATCTTGGCTTTAAATCCTCCAACTTCTTCTGGCCTCCCTTCTGCTTCTTCAGTTGCTATTTCTTACTGCCCTGCACTACATTGTGAATATTAAAACTTGGAATGCAATTAAAAATTATAAAATGTGTTATTAATATAAGGTAAGGTTATTGGTGATTTAGTTTGTTTATACAAGCTATGTATTTTTTCTTTATACCTTAATATTCCCTCTGAAATATCCATAAAATAACGTTATTTTATAAAAAATCATTGTTTGCATTTTCTAAATGTGATTGATTGCAAACTGTTTGTGCCTAAATCATTTAAGGTTTTTCTTAAATAAATAATAATAAATAGTTTTATGCAAGCACTATTGAACAAAATTAGAATCACTGAAACTTTCATTCTGCTTTTAAGATTTATAAAATACTACATCCTTTTTGTATTTAATTTAAACACAAGTATGTATATGATTATACAAACATATATCTACATTTTCTGATTCCTAATGGAATTAGAGATAAAGAAAACTAAATTTAGCCAGCTCCTGAGATTTAAAATAAGCAATTTTTCTACCTAAACCAAACTGATTTTCAAACCATTCATTTCCACCCCCACTAATCGCTATGCAACATGACCAGCTAACCTTATTTAGGTTTTATTTTTCTGGAGTGGGAAGTACTGTGATCGGCATTCTGACTTCAGGGAAAAAAAAAAAAAAACGGCATTCAGCCAGAGCAATGTAGCTATTATTCTCACTTAAACCACTGCTGATTTCCTTATTGCAAAATGCACTTTAATTTTAAAAAACATGTTTAAGTAACAGAATAAACACATTTTGTGAAGGACTGAGGATATTGAATTTTTCTCCCACTATTGCTAAATTCAATATCTGAGAGCTAGAGGTGTTAATTTAGAAAACTCCTCACAGAGAAACATATCCAGTTCTTGGCAAATCCACAAAATTGGAGTATTTCCCGTTTTTGTGCTATTCAACTCTTCCTGGAGACCTAGCTTACAGATTTTTTTCTTATTATATTTTAAGGGAAATGTATATATCAATGTTACTACACACTGAGAAGTAACCTAAGGGCGAAACCGTCTGCATAGGATGAATGTTCATCTCCAGGAAAGTCTGTATCTTTTAGGAAAAAGAATGGCTCAAAAGAGTCAAGTTGGCAGGGAGAGTATATGATGATAAATCAATTAGACATTATCCCCAGAAAGTAATGTCGCTGACGGCCTCAGTGACGACCTCACAGTATCACTGTGAAGATCAAATCAGAATTTAGGTTGAAAGTATTTTGTAAACTCTAAAGTGCTGTGCAAATATTATTATTCTTCCTGAATAACTTGTACCTGTGAAGTGTTTGGCACAGTGTAAGAATAGACCAGTTTCCTGAAAACCCAAGGTAAATGTTTTCTTAAGCTGAGTAAATGGAAATATGAAATACAGTGATTTGAAAAATCTATACATCCTTTTAAAATGAGAATTCAAGCAATGTGTTACAAATGCGATGATGAACAGTATTACCTTGCCTGAATTTTGTATCAGTAAATTATACAGTTCAAAGGAAAATCCATATAGTAGTGTGACTAATTACCAGTACTTTCTTTTTACTATTCTTGGTTGTTTTTGTTCGGCCACTGAACTTTCTGGTGTTTTGTTTGCTTGTCTTTCATCATTTGAATTTAGAATTTGTTATTCAGACTCAATTTTTGATCACCATACTGCATTCATTATTGATAGACTTCTTAATATGATATTTACCCATTATTTTATTTTAAGAAAATTTTAGCATTATAATAATCATGCTTAGATTGAAAGTAGCACAGGCAGTTTTCCAGGTACAGGGTTTTATGATTATAAAACTGTTTACAACTTCCATGGACTATAGCAGTGCTGATTACAGATCATTCAAACAAATGTTCTTTGATTTGGCTATTATAACCACGTCTGTCTCTGCTAAGGGGGGAAATAAAGCAAGTGATATAATTCCCTATGTGTTGAAACCTTTTAGCTGGGAACAGCTTTTTAATGGCTTTTTTTGCAGTCAGCAAGAAATGTACATTTATTCAACTGAAAGCAACAATGATGATAAGGAGAAAAAAATGTTTCCAACTCTTGTTTCACTACATGATTTTGAAGATGGTTTTGTGAAGTTTCATTTACAGTCTCTAACAAAGCAAATCAAGAGATACATATATTATTTCTGTGTAGAACACAATGAAAGTATGAAGAGAGATAAAATGACTTCATCAGATGATATACCAATGTGTCTGCCCAGATAATGCCTATCTTATTCCTAATGATAATGAATCGGCTGGCAAATGTTAGATATTTATTCACCTGGGGAAAAATATATTTTCCCAGTTCAATTCAATAAAATAACTAAACAAAGGATCACAGCCTTTGTAACAAAAGAATTAGCAAGATGTTGCAAATATGGTCATCCTGAACAGAGAACCTGCCACACTCATCGGCATGGGCATGGTGATATCTCCCTGTCTGGTATGCTGCAGGTCCAGCATTATGGCACAGCAGGTTAAGCCACTGCTTGCAACATTGGTATCCCATATCAGAACACTGTTGGTTGGAGTCTTGGTTGTTCCACTTCCCATCCAGCTCCCAACTAACGTACCTGGGAAAGCAGCAGATGATGACCCAAGTACTCGGGCCCCTGTCACCCACATGGGTAACCCAGATGAAGGTCAGGGCTATTAGCTTTGGATAGACCCAACCCTGGCCATTGAAGCCATTTGGAAAGGGAACCAGTGAATGGAAGATCTCTTTCTCTCTGTCTCTTCCACTCTCTGAAACTGTGTTTCCAATAAATAAAATAAGTCTTAAAAAATTCATTAGATGGCCACAAGGACCTCATCAGAGGGATCATTACCAGCCATTTTGTACCAAATTTCTGCCCATGATTACATAGGCATTCTCTAAAATGAGGAGTCTCTGAGCTCTCCAGCTTTCCTCCTCTCCTGAGTCCTCACCAGAATCACCTCCCCTTTAATGATCTATTGCCTGTAACAGGCTTTTTGCAACAAGCACTTCAAAACTCTCCCAGCCTCTACTCATTACTCAGTTCCAAAGCCACTTCCACATTTTTCAATATTTGTTACAGCCTCACCTCCACTTTCTCAGTACCAACGTTCTCAGTCCGTTCAGGCTGCCATGGCAATGTATCATAAATGGGGAGAAATTTATTTCCAACAATTCTAAAAACTGGGTAGTGCAAGATCAAGGAGAATTCAATGTCTGATGAAGGTCCACTTTCTGATTCATGGATCATGTTTTCTTGCTGTGAGTTTACACGGTGGACAGGTGAGTCTTTTTTACCAAGGCACTAATCTCACTCATGGGAGTCCCGTTTTAGTAAGGCACAGACATCAGTTGCATGTCAGTTTGCAGTGGATTCCTGATCTACTGTGGAGAAGGATTCTCTGGCTGCATCTAGCCTCAGTGTCAGACTATGATAACCAATGAGAAAGGGGAAAGGCAACAGTGGTGGTGTGCCAGGAATTTACTACACTTGTATTTGCCATCATAAATCTAATCATTATGGATTGCAGGTAGTGCTAAAACAGCAGGTTATCAACACTGCTTGCCAATGACTTGGGGAACAACTTTCTCTCTCCAGGGCTCAGACTCTCAAAGAAGGGGAAAATCTGCAATGATAACGAAATCTTCCACTTTTTAGATATGGAAATCATCACCATATGCATGGAGTAAAATTTAAAAAATTGTGTTTTAAGTGAATTATGTATAAAAGGAATAAACAAAAAAATTTGTGTTTCTTTTTTGCCCACAAGTAATAGTAACACCATATTACAAGTAGCATATTCTTTAAAAGAACATCCTTTTGTGTTGGGGGGGAGGGCTAAGGCTTTAGGTGCTTGGATTGTCCACATTCCTGGTCAGAGTGCCTGTGTTTGAGTCCCAGCTCTGCTTCTGATTCTAGCTTCCTGCTAATGCACATTCTGAGAGACATCAGGTTATGGGTCAGGTCCTTGAGTCCCTGCTGCCTGTCTAGATTGAGATTCAGGCTCCTGGTCTTAGCCTAGCTCAGCTATAGCTGTTGTAGACACTTGGGAACTGAACCAGCAGTTGGCAGTTCTCTCTCTCCTCCCACTTCCTCTCTCCCTTAAAAATGTCTGCTTATATAATAATATAGCCAACATATCTGAGTGAAGTATGAATCATAGAGGCCAATTCTGACCATATTCAAAATGACTTTCTGAAAAATGTGGGAACTAGTGCTCTGGATGACTTCCATGAAACCCTTCCTGCTATGTGTGCTCATGGCATTAATTCATGAGAGAAAGATTCTATTGTAATTACCCTCACTTTAAATCTAATTACATCTCCAAGGCTGCCATGCAGGAAGGAGTTTAAGCAAATCATCTGGAAGAAAACACAGGGATGGTAGCCACTTCACCTGTTCTAACTGTCCTAGCCCAAGGACTTCATATGAGTGAAGAAGTCATCTTTATCAATATCCAATAAAAGCTATGGGAAGAAGACAAAGAAACCCACCGAACAGTGAGGACAAAGGCTCTTTGACACGGCTAGGTTGTATCACACCAGCTCTTCAAGCTTCTACAGCTCTAGTCCCAATCTTCATGGACCAAAATAAAGAGAAAAAAATGTTTGCTATTTTACACTGCTGAGCTTTAGGTTGGTTTGTTACACAGAAATACAGAGCAGAATGAAGATGCATTATTAGGCCCATTTTACATATGAGGTAGTTGAGACTTACAAAGTTAATTTAGGGGGCCAACATCATGGTGCAGCAGGCTAAGCTACTGCTTAGAATGCTGGCATCCCATTTCGGAGTGTTGGTTCAAGACCTAGCTGCTCTGCTTCCAATCCATCTTCCTAATCATGTGTATGGGAAGGCAGCAGAAAAATGGTTCATCTACTTGGGCCTCTGCTATACATGTGGGAGACCAGCCTGGACCAGTCCTGGTTATTGCGGCCATTTGAGAAGTGAACCAGAAGACGCAAGATCTGTGTGTGTGTGTGTGTGTGTGTGTGTCTCACTCTCTCCCTCGGTCATTCTGCTTTTCAAGTAAAGAAATATATCCTTTTTTTAAAAAAAAAAAGTTTAATTTTCCAAGAAGACAAAACAAGTAAGTGGTAGAGCTGAAGTTTAAAAATAGATCTACATTAATTCCAAAACCTATGAACTTAGCTATCATATCAACCTTCTATTAAGCAAACAATCCATTCTGCAAAGATTAAAATCTATTATTCATGAGAGTAAACCAAGGCTTTAAACTTTTGCAAAGCTTGTTTAGATACTGTATTTTGTTGATAGCAGACTGATATCAAATCTTTGTTGTCTTATTTCAAACTCACTAAGCTTTCTTTTCTTTTCTTTACTTTTCTTTTATTTCTATTCTTTTCTTTTCACCTCTCCTTTTTTTCTACTGAAGAATATCTGACCCTCTTTCAAGTATCCATATGCCTTAGTCCATGTTGTGCTGCTATAAAAAATAGCATAGACTGGTTAATTCATAAAGAATAGATATTTATTCTGTCACAGTTCTGAAGATCAAAGTGCCTTTTTGTTGCTTCTACACATGGAAGAAGGCAGAAAGTCAAGAGTGAGCTGGACTCTGTCCTCACAGAGCAGAAGAGAGAAAACCCACACAGGAATTGCCCTTCAATAGCAGCATTAATCCATTCAAAAGAGCAGAGCTATCAAAATCTAAACACCTTCCCAAAAACCTCAGCTCCCAATATTGGGAATTAAATTTCCAACAGAGTTTACATTCAAAGGATATATTCTTTATATGCTACCTTTTCTGTATACAACTATAAAAAATTTCCCCTAATTCGAAAGACCTGAGATCCCACAAAGTTCACCTACCTCAAATACAGAAAAGAAGATTAGTTCCTTATGTGACATGATCTTAAAACCAGTGTTTGGAGAAGGGATAGGAAATGAACATTTAAAATAGGTAATTATTGTACCTTAACTAAAGACTTAAAACTGAAATCTTTGAAGTGCTAATTGGAAGGGATTTGCATTCATACAAAGTATATGGCCTTATTTAAAAGAATAAATGATAAATTCTCATAATATCTAGAACAATGTGGAAGATATATGAAAACAAAATATGTTGAGTACTTTCTTCAAATGAAAATTAAGATTAAGCAACATTCTGTTATTATTGAAAAACACACAGCAGTTTTCATAAGGCAGATCTACATATTCATTAAGTTTAAAACCTATCCATATTACATAGAATTAAATTTGAATACAAAGATAAAATTCTCTGATTTTGAGAGAAATTTTAAACGAAGACTTCAAGTCATGTTTATCACATAGTGGACAGTTAGGAAATCTCCATAACATTTACAGAATGCATGAATGAATTACACTAGTGAGTTTTCTGTTGAATATTATAGAATAGAAATATGCGAATCACTCTCTGGAAAGACTTAAGTAAAAAGTAAGATTGTCACTGTTCATTTTAGTACATTGAGCAGGATCTGTAGCCCATGTCTGTCTGTCAGTCCAAAGGGCATCTTTGGGAGTGGAACCATGAAATCATCTGAGACTGCTCTTCTGTTCACTCCATATCATCAATGCTGAATCTGCTTGTGGTTCCTCAAATATATCAGCTAGTATCCCATACTTACTATTCTCTCTGACAAGAATTCACTTCCCAAGGATGCCCACGAGTCACTTCTTTAGGGATGCAGCATTTGTTATCCTCCTTGTAAGGGAATAGCTGTTATATGTGAAGGGATCCTAATATCAGGTCCTTTGTCCATTTGGAGTCCAGAAGCCAAGCTAAAAATGAAACCACAGCTGAGAATCCACAGCAACACATCATTCAGTGACGAAAGAATGGAGAAGTGGTATTCGAGCTTGCAAATCAGTTTTCCAATTAGGTGGGGGCTAAAGAGTCATAGATACAGGGTAACAGGGATGATAGGGGAGGAATACTCAAATAAATGTAGGGAATATTCATGGATTTGGGAGGGAAAAGAGTGGTGTAATTTGCAGAATCAAGAGATGCCTTCTTTTTGGCCTTTTATGGACTCTTTCTCTGGTTGTTATGGTGATTGTCAACTATCATGGCATTGGCCTCAGAGTCATTTAGAATTAAAACTAGATTATAATGAAGTAAAATTATTGTGAATGTTACCTTGGCAGCCATAGTACTTCAAGCTGGTGTTGGCATGTTAGCCAGAGAAACAACTCTTTAAAGCAATGTATCCTATTCTCAAAGAGAAATCATGTTAGGGTAGGGGGTAGAAAGTTACCTAGACTTGTACAGGCATTGTCCTAGGTAACATTTTTGACTCAAATGTCTTTTGTTCAGAGAGGCTTCATTTTCTAGCTAAAATGTGATCACTTCATCTCCCCCCCTTTTTTTTTCTTTGACAGATAGAGCTAGACAGTGAAAGAGAGAGACAGAGAGAAAGGTCTTCCTTCTGTTGGTTCACCCCCCAAATGGCCACCACGGCCAGAACTACGCCAATCTAAAACCAGGAGCCAGTGCTTCCTCCTGGTCTCCCATGCGGGTGCAGGGCCCAAGCACTTGGACCGTCCTCCACTGCCTTCCCGGGCCAAAGCAGAGAGCTGGACTGGAAGAGGAGCAACAGGGACTAGAACCTGACACCATATGGGATGCCAGTGCCACAGGCCGAGGATTAACCAAGTGAGCCGTGGTGCCGGCCCCCTCAATTCATCCCTTAATCTGATTTTTTTGACACCCTCATATCAATTATTGACACTATTTTACATGCTTACCTATTTCTTTGTCTACTTATTTTCTGTCTTCACCACTGGGATTAAATCCTTACAGACATAGACATTACTGCTTGTGAGCAAATCTGTCAGTGGTTCATTTTCAGAGTGGAAAACTTACAAGGAAGAATCTGCAGGCTGCAGGACTCCTATTCCCAGTACAATTTTGGACAAGCAGCCTTCCGGAATCTTACTACTCTGGGAATCCTTTCCCTACAAACTCCTATTTTTCAGCTCAAGCTAGGGTGATGGTGACTCTAAGGAAATGAAGAGAGGAGGAGGCAGGAACAAAACCCTGCTTCCCACACACAGGCAAAAGAGAAAGGGTGGGACATTCTGATCTCAACCAAATTCTGTCCCTCCCTATTCTTAGTAACATCCAATCACCTATCACCCATCTTTAGAATGTTCAGTAAGATTGTAACCCCCGAGGGCCGGCGCCGCGGCTCAATAAGCTAATACTCCGCCTAGCGGCGCTGGCACACGGGGTTCTAGTCCCGGTCGGGGCGCCGGATTCTGTCCCGGTTGCCCCTCTTCCAGGCCAGCTCTCTGCTGTGGCCAGGGAATGCAGTGGAGGATGGCCCAAGCCCTTGGGCCCTGCACCCGAATGGGAGACCAGGAGAAGCACCTTGCTCCTGGCTTCGGATCAGCCCGATGTGCCGGCCGCAGTGTGCCGGCTGCGGCGGCCATTGGAGGGTGAACCAATGGCAAAAGGAAGACCTTTCTCTCTGTCTCTCTCTCTCTCTCACTGTCCAGTCTGCCTGTAAAAAAAAAAAAAAAAAGATTGTAACCCCTGAGTACCCAATCAATGGGGAAAACAGAGAGGGACCTGGGCTCTGAGAAATAAAACCTTTGTTCTCCAGGCTTGGATCACAGTTACTACTCTTCGCTGGTAACCCATCTTGCAAGGTTGTTAATAGAGCTTCACTTTTCACTGACTTCTTACCTGAGTTTTTTCTTTCGTGGGTACGTGATCTCTGGTGGCCATTTTACCACACTGTGTGTGTTTGCTGCTGTATAGTCTGAGAGAGAGAAAGAGAGACAGAAAGAGATATTCTATCACTTTTTTCCCTTTCCAAATGTCTGGAACAGCTGAATAGCTGGCACTGGGCCAGGGTGAACCCAGAAATTCCGCCTGGGTCTCCCAAATGAGCACAAGTATGTAGTCTCATTCTTTGCCTCCCCAAGCACATTACCAGGAAGCTGGATTGAAAGTGGTGTAAGTGGGATTTAAACTGGCACTCCAATATGGGATGTGGGCATCCCAAGCAGCTGCTTAACCTGCTAGGCCACAGCTCCTGAGGTCAATATTCTTGACAAAAACATGAGAATTAACTTTATCCAAAAAATCTCCTATTTGGACAAGAAGGATGGTATACTAAGATAACCAGAGTTGCAATAAAAGATTTACATCTTATTCTTCAACAATAAATAGGACCTTTTCTGATATTCATTTAATATAGGTATTTAATCCTGTATAAGTTGTTCCCAATGCCTTTTGCATCATTTACAAAACAATCAAGTGCCAATTCAGCCATTTTGTATGAAATAATGATATCAAATAAAAATGAAATGCAAACACCAATTTATTGTTAAATTTAAAATACTGTTAAAACTTAAAATAATGGAAAGTGTTTAATATTAGCAAGAAAATTAAGAAAAAGCAACCAGACTGAATTGTTAAATAAGACCATTAAGGAAATAAAGTATAGCTCAGGCTATTTTCTAATCAAACTACAATTTGTTAATATAAGCACATTGGCTGCAAATTAATTCCTTGTAATGTAAATTGGGTACCAGTTTCATTCTCTCCATGCTGCAAATATCTAATATCTAAAAGCTAGCTTAGAGGAAAATACAGTAAAGAAAAATGTATTTTTTTTTGTTGTGTGACTCCTTGGTTGAGACATAATATTACAAATTATGATATTTCATTTTTGTTGTTTTGTAAATCAAGTGAATCTTAACATTGAAGAACACACACCCAGGGTCATAGTGTTTGTTCCTCTTTGTTATTGTGGATTTGATCTGGTCACTCTGGCCTTAGATGACAATAAATATTTCATCTAATCTACTCTTGAAAATTCCTAGTGGTGTCAATTTCATGACCTTTTCTCAGCAAATTATCCCCAAACCAAATCCACTTTCAATTTAAAAATACTTTACTGTTTTAACCTCATAGTCCAGTTTCAGGTTGTTACACCTCATTATACTATCCTTAAAAACTTTCACAAATCCCTCATCCTACTAAATGTTATCACTTCCCAAGTATCCATCTCTATCATGGCAGTGTGTATTGCCTATTCTCTAAACAGATTTGGGCAAATAATGTTCCCTTAACCTTACTAAAAGGAACATGCCCTGCAAATCTCCTCCCACTCTTATTTTTGAGGCTAAGATTCTAGTCCTCTAAAGAACTAGAATGACTACATTTTGAAATGTCCACATAAAGATAACTTCCTGGAGGCTGGCGTTGTGGAATAGCAGGTAAAGTTGCCTCCTGCAATGTCAGCTTCCAATATGGACGTCAGTTTTCCTCCTGGCTGTTCCACTTCTAATCCAGTTGCCTGTCAATGGCCTGGGAAAAGCAGTGGAAGATGGCCCAAGTCCTTGGGTCCCTGCCACCCATGTGGAACCTAGATGAAGCTCCTGGCTTCAGGAGCTTCTGACCCAGCACTGGCCATTGTGGCCAGCTGGGGAATCAACTAGTGGATGGAACATCTCCCTATCCATCTCTCCCCCTCTCTCAGTAGCTCTGAGTTTAAAAATAAATATTTGTTTATTTAAATATAGCCTCCTGATATTGCTCCAAGCTATGCCCTATGTTTGGCCATCTTTGAAATGGAAATGAGCCCACTAAAGTGATGTTATTAGTGGTAGGTAACCAAAATAGGGTAGTATTCTCCTCGACTTGGAGATTAAGCTGATTTCTTAACTATAGGCCACTGACTTCCCTTTCTATAGATTTACTTCAAAAAATTGCAATTTTAATTTCATTTTCAATGTCTTTGAATTATCTTCTATAGCTCAGGAATGTATTTTACAAAGATCCACCAAAAAAGTACGGCCTACTCCCAATGTCTATGGAGATTATGAGCTTAACAAATATGTGGCAATTGACAGAGATGCTCTAATCAAATTGACCAACATGCCCTCCATATCCTGCGTATTTTTCCATTAATGAATTTCATTATTTAAAAACTCTCCTGTTATTTCTGTGGGATTAATATCACCCTGTCGCATTTATTGCAATTGTCTTGAATAAAGTTTTCCTTGCCTGTTAAATTGGTTCACTGAAAATTTTCCTTTAGATAAACAAAGATAAAGGTCTCAGCCTCAGCCACCAGTAAACAGTGATAATCTGGGTAATGGCAAAAGCGGGATAAAATAGCTTTTACAATACAAGTAATGTTATGCATAAACAGGATAATTTATTGAGCTATCCATTTTTTACACACTTTTCTTTAGTAATCTTTAACTTTAATATATAAACTTACCTAGAGTATAATTTAAATCCTAGTTCTGTCATCTACAATTATTAGGACACTGGTGCTGATTACATAAGTTCTTGGAACCTCATTTTCTTTATAGATTAAGATACCTGATGCAGATATCACTAAGTAGCTGTGAGGTTTACAACAAAATGTTACAAAATTCTTAGTGGAATATACAGTCTCTAGTAGTCACTAAATTATATCTGTCACTATTATTCATCGTTAATGTTTAAAATCTTTTGTAATAATTTATGATAAGTCACTAATATAAAAAATAAATACTCTGTCAAAATTCCTTCAACAGGTACAGGTGCTTATTCTACTTCTTCTCTATATAGATTTTTAGGCTGTAATCTGTTTTCCTATGAATAGCAATGAATTCTGCTTACAATGCAAATAGATCTAAATACAATGTAGGGGCCAGCATTGTGATACAGTGTGTTGAGCCACCACCTGCCATGCCGGCATTTCATGTGGGTGCCCGTTTGAGTCCCAGATGCTCCACTTATGACCCAGCAACCTGCTAATGCACCTGGGAAAGCAGTGGAAGATGGCCCAAGTGCTTGGGCCTCTGAACCCATGCTGAAAACCTGGATGAAGCTTCTGGCTCCTGGGTTTGATCTGATCCAGTCCTGGCTATTGCAGCCATTTGGGAAGGGAACCAATGAATGGATGACCTTTCTGTCTGCCTCTCCCTCTCCCTCTGTAACTCTGCCTTTCAAATAAATAAATAAATCTTTAAATAACTATATAAATAACACAATCTAGTGGTTTAGTCCTTTATAATACATTTTATAAATGTTTTACCAACTTACTGATTAATTTCCTTCATCAAACACCAATTCAGTCAAACCAATGGTCTCTAATCAGTGGCTTCCATCCAATATGTGTCATATATTTAATTGGTTATTCACTAATCAAATCCATATCTATTATTATATTCTATATACTGTTCAAGGATACAGGAATATTTAAAAAGATACAATCTTTATCTTTGAGAACAAAATAAAAGAGAGAAGAAAGATTTAAGATTGGATAAAAGGGTGATCAGGTAAAACCCTTTTCAAAGGAGTGAAAGTAGTGCAGAGACTTAAATAATAATTAAAACTAAAAGAACAAAAATTTTAAAAGAGACTGTGCTGTCACTGTTCAGCTTTAGCTTTGTTATTGACCTCTTGACACTGAACAAAGAATCTGACTTCCAAGAGGAAGGTTGAAAAATTGGAATCCTGGAGGGAATAACAGACTGACAATTGTCTCTGTGTCTGGGGAAGCCAAGTCCATGCTTTTCCATTCCAAGGTTGGGGAATTTTGAATGTTAATCTGATGGAAACTGAGCTAAACTCAATAGCAAATAAAAGTTCATGCTTGTGGAGGCTCCAAATGAGAGTCCTAAATAAAGAACCTCCTGGGTTATGTAAGTCAGGGACTCCCATCTGAAACCAGGGTGGCGGTTGTAGATGTCCAGTTGCAACCTGAGTATGGAATTCGGTTTTCAAGTTCCTGAAAAGGATAAGAAATGGATTACTGATTCCATACAGAGTAGGAAGTTCCATATCAGGACCAGAAAAGAAGGTGAAAGAGGGACTATGTGACACATATTTGTAACCTAGAAGCACAGTACTCTTGTAAGTCATCAGCTTGTTTATGTACACATTCCCCAGTCCTTGAGCAGATACCTGTCTTACTAAGTTCTAGTTTGTCTTGGATCTTGCTTATCCTTGACAAGTTCCTATTCCATCTCTGTTGCAAAATTTCCTCTCTTCTTGTCCCTAAATTCAGGTAACTCATTCTTTGAAATGGCACTCCTCCATCTTTCACTTAAGGTTCTTTTACCATATTTCTTACCTCCTAGAAGATTTTCTCTGAATTTTACTTTCTATTTGAAGCCTTTTCCTATGTATAATCTGGCTAACTTTTTCCCTCTATAGTTACTCTCTGAAAACTTTCTTGGCTAATGTCTTTGCATCCTCCTCAATCTGTTCTTGTTCTTTCTAATAACCTCTATTGGGTTTTATCTACTGGCACCTGAGCCCTCCTTCCTGGACCTGGCTGCCCACCACCTATAGACTACTACTGCCATCATGTTAGATGGGTGACAAATTTTAGTGCACCTGAGCAGAGTCTGTGGTCCCTGCCTGTCACAAGCAACCCAGCTTAAGCATTGTCTGCCCTCACCAGCTCCTAGACATGCAGCCAACTACGCTATCTGTAGTGCTGTGCCCCATAGCTATCTGAACCAGATCTGGGGCTCCAGGTCTTCATGATGTCAAGCAGCAAGTGGGTGAGCAGGCTTACTGGCTTGCCAGTTTCACACTTTATCCTCCTGTCCTGGAATTAGAACCTAGTGTTATAAGCATCCACAATGGAACAAGCTATCATATTGTAGGTAAATAAAGTGGCTACTAGAATTGGTTATTATTTACATCCTCTTCACCTCTCCTGACCTCTGAAATTAGAGGGATTATTTAACTTGATGATAGAGATATCTTCTAAGCCCCCTGGCAGATGTCCAGACTTTTCTAAGTGTTCTCCTTAGAGAAGAGAAGGCCTTAGTCATTACCAACACAGGGGAAGAGGCAGATAAGATAAACAGAGATAATGCCAAGTACAGGATTGGAAACTGATGCTGTGCATAATGTTAAACCCACTGGGATCATACAGATGAGAGAGATGCAAGTCAGCTGGCCCTTTTAAAATATTTGAGTTTAAAGTGGGTACAAGCATCAGGAAGATGACACACAAAATACAGCAAAATCCACAATATCATCAAGGACCTAGTGAAAACCCCTTTTCATGGAAAGTCTCTGAGAATGCCTTCACATTTTTTTTAGCACTGGCTCTGATTTTGTTGAGAGTATGGCTATTCCCACATCCCATTTGTATATCAGAGCTTCTGATATGAAGAGTAAACTGTGAAAGTTAGAGTCTACCATCCCACCCTTCAGGTTGGTGGAACTGACCTTCCAGGCATTCAGCAATCAAGATCTGGAGGACAAAGCAAAGCAAAAGAGACAAAAATGCTAGAATTACCAATAGTATGCCCTCTCAGTTTAGATTTAGCCCAGATCTTCAGGATGACAAGTTCTCACACAGAGAAGCCCTACAAACTCCTGATCAAGGAATTGTGGAGACCCCAGAGACTAAGAGCCAAGCAATTTGTATTCTGTAAGGAGGAGGGTCATTGGAAAGGAAAATGCTTTGGTGCTTCCAGAGGAAGCTATATGGTCATGAGACCTTGATCTATACTGGCAGACACAATTATCAGGAGAGAACTAATGGGGTCACAAGGATCCTCACATTGCCCAAAAAGTTACCCCTAAGGAGAATTAGCTGACTGTGACCATAGAGGGAAAAGGTTGACATTTTAGTCAACACAAGTGTCAACTACTAGGTCTTCTTTTTTAAAGATTTATTTATTTATCTGAAAGCCAGAGTTATATAAAGAGAGGTAGAGAGGTAGAGAGGTAGAGCAGTAGAGCGGTAGAGCTGTAGAGCAGTTAAGAGAGAGAGAGAAAAAAAATCTTCCCTCTACTAGTTCACTCCCCATATGGCTGTGACAGCCATGACTGAGCCAAGTGGAAGCCAGGAGCTTCATCTAGGTCTGCCACATGGGTGGCAATGGTCCAAGCACTTGGGCCAACTTCTATTGCTTTTCCAGGCCATTAGTAAGAAGCTGGATTAGAAGTGGAGTATCTAGGATTCAAACATGGCACTCTTATGGGATACTAGCATTGCAGGCTGTGGCTTAGTCCCATGCATCACAAAACTGGCCCCATGCTTGGTCTTCTTACATGACTAGTAGTCTAGTTCTCCAAACCATTGGCCCAGTAGCTAAGGGATGGTCAGTCTGCCTCCACTTTGTGGCAGCCATTCTCTAATAGAGGTGGAAAAAATAAACTCTAGGCAGTACTAAGCATTTGGATGCTTAACTATATCCAATGTCTGATAAAAGAAAAGGGGCTGGGGGGGGTTTGCCAAGCTTATCACAAGGGGACACTGAAATAATAAAGGAAGCAACAGGTAAGATTTATTGTAAAAGCAAACTAAAGAGATGAGGAAGGATAGATAATTAGTCTATGGAAGATAGCCCTGTATGTAACAAGTATTAATGGTGTCACCATCACCTCTTTTTTTAAATTAAGATTATATTTATCTATTTGAGAAGTACAGTTACAGACAGAGAGAGGGAGAGACAGAGAAAAAGGTCTTGCATCCTCAGGTTCACTCCCTCTAATTGCCGCAACTGCCAGTTAAGCTGATTTGAAGCCAGAAGCCAGAAGCTTCTTCCAGTCTCCCATGCAGGTGCAGAGACCCAAGCACTTGGGCCATCTTCCACTGTTTTCCCAGGCCATAAACAGAGAGCTAGGTCAGAAGAGGAACACACAGGTCTTGAACCAGCACCCATATGAAATGTCAGTGCCAAAGGCAGAAGCTTAGCCACATTGCTGGCCCCAATACCATCACCTCTTAATATTGGACATAGGAAAGTAAAAAAAAAATAAGAAGAAGAAGAAGAAAATGCTGCAAAGTAAAAAAAAATTCTGGACATAGGCCCTAACCAACATTGTCCAAGTAGTCAGACTCTAAGCATTTCCTTGAATTTTGCTGGCAAACAAAAATTGGTGTTACCAGATTGAGTGGCCATCTTAATTGCCAACCAATCTTTGTTTTATTGCAATAGTAAAACACAAATCCCTGGGAGGAGATATAAGATGCTAGCGAAGCATGCAATGTGTGTTAGAACATGTTGTCCCAATTGCACCTGCATGGACAAAGACCCACTCTAAACATTGTAAAGGACCCACCCACTGGTAAAGGGTACTGTCCCAACCTGGAATATCCTGATACGAGAATCTAAACCAGAACCCTGGGCATGCAGAACATTCTCAAGCACATCCACACACGTGTCTTAAATGTGCATGTTTGCTTTGGCAATCCACCTTATCTTCTTACTTGGCTTTGTCAGTGTTCTTCCTTTCCTACATTGGACACAGGAATCTGGGCACCCCCTCCAACGCCCCCCACCCAATCCCATCTAACAAGGTGAGGGGCATAGACACAGACTATGACTATGATTCTCTAGGGAAAATAAGGAACAAGAAGGAAAGAAATGAAAGAACTAGGTGAAGGGCCTTCTGATGACATGAGGGGATGATTGAAAGAATGTCAGGGACTGATTCACAGATTGGAGTCCCTTACTTAGAACTAGGTTATGACAGAGTAGTGAGGAAGTGAGTAAGCGGAGTAAAGGACAGTTGTGTGAAAGAGTAGGTGGAATGACTGGGAAGCAGATAAGGAGTTTTCCCTTCTTGGGCCAGTTGTTTCTTGCTCCTCTTGATTTTCAAAACTTGTCCTTTAAACTGTCTGGTCTGGTCTCCCTCGTCCAAACAAATTGAGATTACAAACAGTTTATGATGGTTACCCAAGGTTCTGAAACCAGCTGATAACCAGGCTCATCAAAGTCTAGCTGGAGCCAGAGATTTCACCCCTCTGATGGGTCCCCAAATTCAGCTTGAAGAAATGACAGAGGCAAGACCTTTATTTGATGCTGGGGGATAAAGGTGTTGCTTCTGTCATTTCTTCAAGAATGAAGAGGAACAATAAGAAAGGGGAGATGTGATACTTAGGGCAAGGCTTGCCTGGCCTAGCTGTTCTTGTTCCCTTCCTGATGTTGTTTCCTTGTGAGAACAGGAGGCTTATTGGCAGAGGTTCGTTTTGAGGCCAACTGGTTTGGACTGGTGAGATTCAAGATGCTTGCTAACAACTCAAGCAGATCTTAGTCTCATTTTAATCTCATTTCCATGCTAAAATCAATCTCCCCAATGCCATAAGACATGGCAATCGGGATAACTAGTGGAAAAGACCATAACTGGACCAAAAGATGGTGACTCCTCAATTCCAAGAATTCTGCCACCCTCTTCCTTAAACATTGATTTGTTCCTCCTATAGAAGCTCTTTTCCCCACCTCCCTTCCTCCTTTTATTCTATTAACTTGGGATATAAACCCTATCTCTGGTTATTCAGGCAGCCATTTATTTTGTGAATTACATATGCATATGATTGAGTTGCATGCTTTCACCTGTTGATCTATTTTTGTTTCACTCCTAGGATGCCAAGTTTCCAGTCTAAGAGAGCAGAGGAAACGTTTTCCTTGTAACAGCAGTGAAAACAGCTGAAATCCCACTGTCTATAAAAGAATTTCATAAAGAAATACAGAGCCAGTTGAGCAGAATAAACAAGAATATGAAATATATGAAGACAAGAGACATGCTGGGCAAGATAGCCTCACTTACCAGAAAATATGAAAGAACTTGAAAGAGATTCATCAGAAGAGAAAATGCGTAAAGGGGCTTTACTTTGAAAACTCTGGCTTAATGATCTCTATCCTTTTCTCTAGAGTTGGAACTAGCAGGTTATAACTTACTGACATTTTAAAGAGCCCTTGGTTAGCCTTGCCTTCCTCCACATTTTCTTCCACTCTTAAATTACTGTTCCTACAGTTAGCACCCACGCTGTCCATTTATCCCCACTGCAACTCACAACAATCCTCCTTCAGTTCCCTCTGTGTCTCCCTGACTGGCAGTTCTTTCCTGTGGTACACCTATTATTAATACTAAGAAAAAACATTCATTTTACAGAATGTCCAAGTATAATTGATTACATTTGGTTTGTTTCCATAAAAAAAAAAACACAAAGCAATTGACTTTTACTTTGATTCCAATTGCATTCTAGCACTAATAAAGACTTTCTTGGTAGACTTCAATATAATGCATAGTATTGTTATGGGCTAACTTAAACCAAAATTTAATATTTCTGGGTTCTTGCCATTTACTTAGATGAAAATTCTAAGCACCAGCTCAACAAGATATGCAATTTCTGTTCACAATTGATCATAATGATAGGACTAAGAGCCAAAGGGAGCACATAAACAAGAATAGTGTCTGCAAATACTAGCTGATAGAATCAAAAAGGGAGAGAATGATCCAACATGGGAAGTGAGATACACAGCAGACCCATAGAATGGCAGATGTCCTAAACAGCACTCTGGCCTCAGAATCAGCCCTTAAGGCATGCGGATCTGGCTGAAAAGCCCATGAGAGTATTTCAGGCATGGAAAGCCAAGACACCCTGCAAAAAAAAAAACAAAAAAAAAAAAAAAAAAAAAAAAAAAAAAACACCTAAATGAAAGATCTCCGTGAGTGAGATCCCAGTGGAAAGAACAGGTCATCAAAGAAGGAGGTACCTTTCTCTGAAGGGAGCAGAGAACTTCCACTTTGACTACGACCTTGTCTAAATATGATCAGAGTCAGTGAACGCAAAAGGCTTCCTTAGCCTTGGCAACTCATGACAAGAGCCTAGGGAGATCACTGATGCCATAAACAAGAGTGTCAATTTGTTAAGTCAACAACAGGAGTCACTGTGCACTTACTCCTCATGTAGGATCTCTGTCCTTAATGTGCTGTACATTGTGATTTAATGCTATAACTAGTACTCAAACAGTATTTTTCACTTTGTGTTTCTATGTGGATGCAAACTGTTGAAATCTTTACTTAATATATGCTAAACTGATCTTCTGTATAAAAAGAGAATTGAAAATGAATGTTGATGTGAATGGAAGGGGAGAGAGCGGGAAAGGGGAGAGTTGCGGGTGGGAGGGAAGTTATGGGGGGGGGAAGCCATTGTAATCCATAAGCTGTACTTTGGAAATTTATATTCATTAAATAAATTAAAAAAAATAAAAAATAATAAAAATCTTCAATTGGACCACAGGAATAGACAGACATATCTTTAGAGTTCATCTGTGAAGACTCAAGAGGTAGAAGTTTAACCCTTGACAAATGTATCCAGCCTGGGATGCTCTGTAATTTCACCGAGGTAGGCATGCTCAAGTAGTGCCTTCCCTTCCACTTAAGTTGTAACTGGTCTGAAGGGGATCCTTCCTCCTAAGATTTTAATAAAACTAAATCTCCTGGGGAAACAGGCTGTTCATGAGTCATCCTAGGATCTGCCACTGAGAAAACTTTATTGCCATACTCTCTCAGAGCCTTTTATAACTGGCCTAAATTGATAATATAATTTATCTGGTCTGAATCTCTGAATCAAAAAGGATATCAGAGGAGAAGAAGAGCCTTCCAGTAGCATCTCATACGGACTAAGCTTTAAGTGAGTCTTGGGTGCTATTCTTATCCTGAAAATGAGCAATAGGCAATAGTCTAAGACACATTTCTGAGGTCTCATGGCAAAGCTTAGCTAGAAATTTCTTAAAACTATGATTAGCCTTTTCAACTTTATGCAATGACTGATATCTCCAAGAGGCATGAAGAAGGTAAGAAACTCCTAGAGCAACCCCCAGTTTCTCTGCTGTATAAAGATTTTATTTTATTTATTTTAGAAGCAGAGTTACAGACAGAGAGAGAGAGTGAGAGAGAAAAGTCTTCCATTCCATCTGGTTCATTCCCCCGATGGCCACAATGCACGGAGTTGGGCCAACTGGAACCAGGAAATGAGAGCTTCTTCCAGGTCTCCCACCTGGGTACAGGGGTCCAAGCACTTGGGCCATCACTCTACTGCTTTCCTAGGCCATAACAGAGAGCTGGAGACAAAATAATTACAGAAACAGATAAAGAGGATCCAATATACATATTATACATATACATATATATATGTAATCCCAAAGTGATAGAGGATTTCAAATATATATATATATATATATATATATATAAGACAATTTTCTTGGAAACAAAAAATAATCTAATCTGTCAATTGTAAAACCAAAATCTATACCAGAAAAGTTTGATACATAAGTATTAACATCAAGTTATAACCTGAAAGCAAAGCTTATGGAATGAGTAGTGCATTTGTCCACTATGATTGCTGTAGCAAAATACCACAGACTGACTGATTTACAATAAGAGAGAATTATTTCACTGTCTGTGGGTGGAAATCTGAGATCAAAATGTTGGGTTCTCTTGAGACAGCTCATAGATGCCACTTTCTCTTTGTACCATCATGTGGACTTTTCTCTGGGAATATACATCCTTGGTGTTTTTCTTCTTATAAGGAAACCAATTATATTGGATTGAGGGACCAATCCTTATAAACTCTTTTAGCCTAAGTCCTCCTTAGCAGTCTCACTGGGGGTTAAGGGCTTCAATATATTAACTTGGGGTGACATAATCAGTCCAGGGAAGGCAGTCTTGAGAAAAATCCAGGCTCCTATGAGGGACTGATACTAGGCTTGCTTTACACAGCCTTGTAGCAACTATCAAGGATACAGAACATGTAAGTAAAGCAAAACAATACAAGGGATGTAACCAATCAACTTATAATTAGGCAGATCATTTTTAAAGTATTAAAGTATTTAAAGATTTTTATTTATTTTTCTGTTTGACTGGTAGATTTACAGACAGTGAGAGAGAGAGACAGAGACAAAGGTCTTCCTTCCGTTGGTTCACTCCCCAAATGGCCACTATGCCAATCCGAAGTCAGGAGACAGGTGCCTCCTCCTGGTCTCTCATGTGGGTGCAGTGGCCCAAGTATTTGGACCATCCTCCACTGCCTTCCCAGGCCACAGCAGAGAGCTGGACTAGTAGAGGAGCAGTGGGACTAGAATTGGCGTCCATATGGGATGCCAGTGCTGCAGGTGGAGGATTAACCTAGTGCGCCATGGTGCCGGCCCCAAAACAAATCATTTTTACCATGTATAAACTCTGGTAAATGTTTTTCCTAAACCCCACTTCAAAATAAATATTCCTAAGGAACCAACCAATGAAAAACATGATTTAAAAATCCATCATTAGGCATGTAGAGACACATACTTAAATAGGTAAGAATATAATTAAATTTATTTTTTTAAAGATTGTCATTTATTTATTTGAGAGGCAGAGTTACAGACAGTGAGAGGGAGAGACAGAGAGAAGGATCTTCCATCCATTGGTTCACTCCCCAAACGGCCAAAACCACCAGAACTGGGCCGATCTGAAGCCAGGAGCCAGGAGTTTGTTCCTGGCCTCCCATGTGGGTGCAGGGGTGAAGCGCTTGGGCCATCTTCTGCTGCTTTCCCAGGTCATAGCAGAGAGATGTATTGGAAGAGGAGCAGCTGGGACTCCAACCGGTGCCCATATGGGATGCCAGCTCTGGAGGCTGAAGATTAACCAACTGCACCACAGCACCAGCCCCAATAACTAAATTTAAATAACCATTGGGGTTATGAACACACACTAGAATGAGCAATAAGTCCTGTGGTGGTAAATAAAAAAATAGTAGAACAACCATATACCTAGAAAGAAATCAGTGAAAAATTCCTCTTCAAAATAAATTTGTGCAGTAGAAGACATGTACAAGTGTATGCTCATAAGAACATTGCTTGTGCACCTGAAACTGAAAATGGTGGAATAAATAATTAAACTGGAATGTATTTACATAATGGAATACAATATAATAATGAGAATAGACTGACTACCACAAATTGCAGTATGAATAAATCTCCCAGAAAAAAATATAGAAAGAAGCTGCATCCAAAAGATGTCCTACTCTATTATTTTATTCACATAAAGCTAAAAAATTGGTAAAGTTGTTTATATGTTAGTGGTCAAGACAGGGGGTAGTACTCAAAGTGGGGCATAATGTAGATCTGGGGTGCTGTTTCTTTTTATCTGAGCACTGGTTACATGGATGTATTTTTAAAGATAATTTTCGGAGACAGAGGAAGACAGACAGACTTACATAATGAGCACTCCCATCCACTGTTTTACTCCATAAATGCATGCAATGGCCAGGCCTGGGCCAGACTTCAGCCTGGTTCTTCATCCAGGTTCTTCACCCAGGTATTCTACCAATGTGGCAGGAATTCAACTACTTGATTCATCACTACTGCCTCCCAGGGTACACTTTAGAAGAAGCTTGACTCAGGATCAGAACCAGCACTCTGATGTGGGATGTGAACATCCCAAATGGAGTTTTGGTGGCTAGGCCAAGTACCTCCCCTAAAATTGCATTCATTTTATGCAAACCCATTTACCTACACATCTGTGCACTGTTGTGTATGTGTAGTACGCTTTAAAACAGTTTAAGAATATTAAATTAACACAAGCAACTCTAGAACACCTATTCAGTTCAGTTCATAGAAGATGAATTTTTTTAACAATTAAAGGTCAGGACCAAGATTGGTATAACATAAATATGGTAAACTGGTAATTATCATTGCTTAATTCTATTTTATGTGTGATAAAGATCTTGGGTTAAAGGACAAACTCCAAAAGTAGGTGCTTTTTGAGACCAGACTGATTGAAAAGCAATAGGTACTACAGTCTACCTTTGGTTAGCAAATAAAGACATCAGAATAAAACCAGAGGAGAGAGAGGAAGGGGGAAAGAAGGCATACTAGAGAAAATCTGATTCCTTGGAAGGTTAACATTTTTTGGAAAACAGAGATTCAAATAATATATTGCAGACTAAAACATTAGAGGACAATAGAAAAATCTAAGAAGGAAGTATCAGCTGGGAGATTGACTTCCTGACATATCTGTGATTTAAATGTTAAGTCTTTGGTGCACATCCTAAATCCAACCAAGCACTGAGATCTGCTTTTATCTATGTTTTTGGGATCTATTGTTTGTCTCTGATTCTATTGTTTGTCCATTGTTTGTCTCTGATTCTAATGTCTCTATACTGGTTCAGGCAACTACACTTAAACCACTGCTCACTTTTCATCTTCGATCCTGTGTCCCCTCAAATTTCTCCTGATGCGGCCACAAGGACCTTTCTGAGGCCTGACCATGATCGCCTTTAAAGCACACTGTGCTTCCAGAATATGGCTCCTCTTAGGAAATCCTCCCACATTTTTGTGTTCCAGGATATGGCTCACTGCAAAGAACCACCCTTTCTATGTGACTTAAAGCAAATTCATAGCTGCCTTCTTGCTTAACTATGGCAATGCCATATACAGACTCCAAATTCCCATTCTTGCTAAGTGATGAGTTGAATTTTTTGTACTCTGGATGAAATACTTGCTAACCTCACTTGAAGAAGTCCTAATTAACTTTCCCTCAGTCCCTCATTGATCCATCTTCAATGTAACCCTTTTTTATGTCCTTCCAGGAGCAGCCTGACATAATGGGAAAACATTCTTGGTCTTGTTTCCCAACCCCGTCACTTCCATCCATTTGTGTCAGATCCCAACACACGACCTTTTCTAGCCTTGCTGACTTTTCTTCCTGACCTCTGAGATGTTTGCAAATGTCAACATCAAAGTATTATTTTTAATCTTATAATCCCCTCCTATTACAATAGCTTGCATTCCAAACTATAATATTCCTTTTGAATAGTGTTTCTCCTTATCTAAATCTGGGTTTATTTTTATGAATCAAAAATTTAATCCTACCAACCTCCTTCCATTATCAAAACTTTATAGGCTTTTTCCCACTCTTTTTAAGATAAAGCTGAAATTCTACTTGTTTAATTCCCTTCCTGTACTAGTTTATTTCAAGTTTGTGCTCTTTTTTTTTCTAAATATTTATTTTATTCATTTGAAAGGCAGAACCACTGAAAGAGAGGAAGAGACAGACAGAGAAAATCTTACACCTGCTGGTTCACTCTCCAAATGGCTGCAATGGCTAGGGATGGGTCAGATGGAAACCAGGAGCCAGGGGCTTCTTCCTGGTCTCTCATGTGGATGCAGGTGCCCAAACATTTGGGCCATATTCTGCTGCATTGGCCAGGCCATTAGCAGGGAGCTGGATCAAAAGTGGAAGAGCTGGAATACAAACCCATGCCTATATGGGATGCCGGCATCTCAGGCTGCTGTTTTACCCAGTATGCCACAGTGCTGGCTGCATGTCTGTGCTTTTTCAATCCTGTCTCTTTCCATTCTTAAACTACTTCCCTGCTGTGCCATTTTCTCAAACTGCCCTGAAAATCTTTGCAGTTACTTAAGTTATGACTTCTCGAGAATTTAGATTTTCCAGTTCTCCCCCACCTTGCCTTGTGCTCAGCCCTTCTAGATTTCTCTCTCTTTCAGGCCTCGGGTTTGATGCTCCTGTATCCAGGAGATCTTCCTGAGCCCAACAGGTATTGTTTTGGTCTCCTTTTACATCCTTTAAAAAGATTTTTATACTCTTCCTCTCACTTAGTTATTTAACTGTTTTCTTTAAAGATTCATTTATTTATTTATGTGAAAGTCATAGTTAACAGAGAGAGAAAGAGAGGAGAGAGAGAGAGAGAGAGAGAGGTCTTCCATCCGTTGTTTCACTCCCCAGTTGGCTGCAACGGCTGGAGCTGCGCTGACCCAAAGGCAAGAGCCAGGAGCTTCTTCCGGGTCTCCCACGTGGGTGCAGGGGCCCAAGGACTTGGGCCATTTTCTACTTCTTTGCCAGGCCATAGCAGAGAGCTGGATTGGAAGTGGAGCAGTCAGGTTCTGAATCGGCACCTATATGGGATGCTGGCGCTTCAGGCCAGGGCGTTAACCTGCTGTGCCACAGTGCCGGCCCCTTAACTGCTTCTTTAATGAACTTCTCTACCTTTGGGCTCCGTACCTCAAAAAGATGGACACTATGTGTTTTTCTTTGTTGCATCGACAACATCTATCACAGAGAAGATATTCAGATATTAATTGTATCAGTATAATGTATTAATTGCAATAAAGAATGATTTGATTGCTTAGACACAGGAGAAGCAGTGATCAAACTGGCAGAGTCTAGTTCTAATAAAGAACGATGTGTAAGTATTATTCTATTACAAGAGATTATAATTGAACATGAATAGTCTTGGGAAACAAGGGATGATAGTTACTGAACTCATAAGCAAATAAAGGTAAGGGCCATATCAATCAGATTTTCAACAGAAAGTTTCAAGAAACTCAACTTTAGCTAAAACCTTCTGGAATAAACTTACCTTCAGGTGAATCTTAAAGGCAGAGTTTAAATGTGACCCCAAATCTGATTTCTCTTTGTTGCTGGGTTCTCACTCTTTTCCTCCTTATAAAATTGAATTTCTGGCCCAACTGGCTGATAAGATGGGGTCAATGGAGCTCCCTCTCCTCACAACTCTCAGATCAGATTCCAAAGCAGGCTTGTTTTCAGTGGTTCCTATAAAAGTTCCATAGTGCACCATGAAATAACTGGACTAGGTCATGTACCCCTCTGAACCAATCACTGTGATGAACATGATGCAATCCTCTTTGTTTTATGCTTGTGTTACATACTATAACTAAATGTGAGGTGGAATCAAGTCCAAATCTCAGCGAGAGTGGGAGAAAGCTAACTCTCCATTCTAAGGTCAGTGCTCCTGGCCTGCACAAATGCAGCAGCAAAGGGCCAAAGGCAAATGACCTTTGAGCTAGAGCTGAGCTCTGGACAAATAAACTCAGAGCCTGAGAGCCGTCAAGATGTACTTTCAGCACACGAGCCACAATCTGCATTGCTCAGTGATTCCTCCAGAAGCATGAAGCTATGGCTCACAGCTCATTGCTCTTCTTCCTATATTTTCAAATGTGCCTATTCATTAATACTTCAGCATTTAAAGTATATTAAACGATCAATTTCCTTTTCCACAATACGTAGAAAACATTTTATTACATTTCTAAACAGTCACTTAAAGAACTGAGTCTGCTATAGTAGTTTAAAGGACAACCATTGGAAACAAATGCCCAAATCCAATTAGTGTGCCATTAAACACTTGTCACATAAGGCAATGATACTAGTAACTACTTATTTTCCTAGAGGAAATACAAAAACTAAGAGGTAATCAAAATGTCCTGGTGTATTGTAGAGAAAATCTACTACCTTAATTTCTTTGGAATGCCAAATATATGACCCTGGAGAAGTCACAGAAAGTAATAGTATCCTTCAAGCAATTCATTGTACTATTGGTACCATTTTTCAAAATTTATGTGTCTTTTCAACAAACTGTTTCTAATAATGGGTGTATGAAACTCTTTCCCTCTACCTTTTCCTTATCTTTCCAAGTACATGAAAGAATTCTCCACAAACGTTTTAATTGCATTGAACAGCAAATTAATCTTTGCCTCTAGATATTCCACATTGCCTCATCAAGCCAGAAAACAATTCAAATCTGGAATGCCTCTAACTGGAAGCCTCATTTTAAGAACTTACTCTGAAGAGCAGGGAGGCCTTCAATAGGTGAGCTTAGCTAAGGTGATTTAAATATGGGTGAATACAGGAACAAATTCCCAGGCTTTGTTACTCTCTTTGTTGAAACCCATTCTTTTGGAAAATCGTTTTCTTTAGCCATTGGACAACAAAATGCATTGTCAAGAAATTTTATAGCAATAATTATAAAAGATGTCCATTTGAACCCATTGAGGTCTCACTGATTTTATAACACCCAGCAGACCTCCCTGCAGGAGAACACTATATTTATGTGAGCAATATATGCGAGAATTGAGATCGTAAAATTAAATGACCACATAGAACTGTCATTTATATGATGAGCGCCTACATATGTGAAGGCTGGTTTATTTTGCAGCGTCGGGCTGCGTTAAATGGTCCACTCTCAGTGAATGTTTTTAATCACGCATTTCTTCACTCTTTCTGCAATATTACACTTGAAGGACTGGTAAGCAGTTTGCTACGAAATGCTAAATGGTTACTGGCAGTGCTATTCTGACAGAAGAGCTCACTAAAATAGAAGTACAGTACATATTGTATGCAATTGTTTTATGAGGGACATTATGGTTACTAGAATAACATTTCACCATTACCAACTGCTGAGAGAAAAGTCATTAAGATATTTGGCAAGCTAGTGCAATTTTTCAACAGAGCTATAGTACAAGACCTTAGAACAGCTTCCATAGAGAGGCTGGTGTCTCACAAGAAAAAAAGAAATCAATTCTCAAGTCTTCCATATTGTTTTATTTCAAGTGGTTTATTTTCATAGCTCAATGAGGAAGCTAGAGGACACATCAGGAGAGTAAGGAGAAAAATAGGAAACACTTGTATGTGAAATATACATCCGCAGGGAATGTCTGTGAAATACCTGTATTTCCCAAGCATGTGTATCTTTATGTGTGTGTGTGTGTGTAAAAGATTAACCTCTTGTGATCAATCTTGAGATAATGTCAGTAACTTCTTCCAGGTCTTCCACATGGGTGCAGGGGCCCAAGGACTTGGGCTGTCTTCTACTGCTTTCCCAGGCCATAGAAAAGAGCTGGATTGAAAGTGGAGCAGCCGGGACTCAAACCTGTGGCCATATGGGATGGCGGCACTGCAGGTGCCAGCTTTACCAGTTAAGCCAGAGTGCCAGCCCTAGTTTTTTTATTTTTGTATGTATTTTAAAAGCAGAGAGACAGAAATGGAGAGGGGAGAGACTGGACAACAGTAACTGAAGAGAGAGAATCTCCTTCCCCTTCTTTTTGCTCTTCAAATGCCTACAAAAGCATTTTTGAAGCATGTAAGGATGAGCCAGTCCAAAGCTAAGAGCCTACAATTCATTCTGGGTCTCACATTTGGCCTTTCAGGGTACACATTAGTGGGAAACTGGAATTACAAAGTGGAGCCAGCACTCAACCCAAGACACTCCAATATAGAATACAGAAGTTTTGGCTGTGGCTTCACTGGTGTATCAAATACCTGCTCTCATCTTAGTTCTTAAAGTGATTTGGTATTGCACCAAGGTGACAAGAAAGATGCTGTTCATGATGGAGGTGATGTCTCCAAAGGAGAAAATAAAGTAAATCCTTATCCACTGATCCTCCAATCAACTCCTTTCAAACCATGTACTTTGCTGCAAATAAATGATTATAGCATCTCATACAGATGATATAAATATGACTTATTTTATTTTAAAATAATATTTCCTTTCGTATACCCACTCTGCTAAAGCCCATCAGAGCTACACATCTTCCCAAGTGGAAGTCAAGGGAGCCTCGCCTAGTCAAGGAATCTCTAGGCTGAGAAATGTCGGCTCCAGATTGAACAGAAGAGCTAGAGCATGCTGTCTTCTGGTTTTACTTCTCCATTTGTATCCCAAATCCAAGTCTGGTACAATCACATATTAGTCTGTAGAAATTATAAAACTTACCCCCACAACTCATCCCACTTTGTCACATGGAAGCAAGAAGCAGTTAATTCCTCTCTAATATTAAGGATCTAGGCAACACTGAACTTTTTGCCATTTCTTTTTCTAGTATCTTCTCACATCATAGGAGAAACATGGCCTATTACATTCAAATAGATGAGTGAATATATAGATGAATGGATTTATCAATAATAGGAGTAAATATATGAGCCAATAAATAATTTGAATTATTTTTATACAGTATGTTTCCTAAGATGACAACCTATAATTTACTTTACTTTGCAAAGATATTATTATTATTATTAATTTCCCAAATATAGTACTGAAGATGCTATTCATGTCTGATAAGAAAGACTATTAGGTCAGTGTAGAAAACAGGATAAGAATATTTCAGGGGCTAGCACTGTGGAATAGCACCCTAAGACTCTGACTGTGGTGCTGGCGTCCTATATGTGCGCCAGTTCTAGTTCCAGCTGCTCCTCTTCCAATCCAGCTCTCTGCTATGGCCTGGGAAAGCAGTGGAAGATGGCCTAAGTGCTTGGGTCCCTGAACCCATGTGAGAGACCCATAAGAAGCTCCTGGCTCCTGACTTTGTATCTGCCCAGCTCTAGCTGTTGTGTCCATTTGGGGAGTGATCTAGCAGATGGAAGATATGTCTCTCTGTCTCTCCCTCTCACTGTTTGTAAATCTATCTCTCAAATAAATAAATAAAATCTTTTAAAAAAGAATATTTCAGCACTGAAGGGACTGTTTTTGCTAAAGTGTTAAGGTTGTTTTTTAATGAAGAAGCTGACACCTTAAAAATGCTGAACAGCAGCCCTTGGAAAAATACTTTAACAAAATATATACTTCAGTTTAAAGAGAGCTGTAAAAACCTGCCTGGCAAACAAAATAGCTTTATTTTGTCAAAGTTTTCAAGGCCTGTGACCCTGGGGAAAGCTTAATTAAACTCAATGAAGAAAAAAATTAAATCATAAAAGTTGAATAAGTCAAAATATGAAATATTCAATTATTATTGCCTGTGGGGTTTGTTTTGTAAATATTTCATCCACAGTCCACACTCAGCTTCTCCTTCCCATCTTTTAAGGGCCATCTGGGGAATAAGCCACGCTTCCACACTCAGAAGCTTGACTTCCTTTCAGTATTCTTATAATTTATTAAGTGATGTTTTTAGAAACATAAGTACTTCAAGTTTTTCTTCTTATTGCCTTTGTGTGTTGTTGCTTTCACTCACAGAATTGCTGCAATTAGAGATATAAAAAGGATCCATTAGGGCATTGGTCCATCTGTCGGGATTTAGCCACAGTTGTTTCTTTCATGGAACTGCCTCCAGTCCTACCTCCAGCACACTACCTTATACCCCCTCCAAAGGACATCACTCTCCCCTGATGGAAAGGATTTTATGTCATTGAATTGATAGAAACCCATAGAAGTAATTCGTTCATGTTCCAATTTGTAAAATGCTAATGTGGACATCAGAGTTCAACTTATTACGCATCCATTATGTACTTGTTTATGAAATGTGAACCCAAGGTGAACATTGAACAAGGTTTTAAATGAATTGCCTATATTAAATCTCTGAAGACAGAGTCTATGTTGAAACAGATGGTCTAAAATTTAGATGTATATTAGTACTATGTACCAGTATTGCTTTAATCAGCATATTGGTAGTCATTTACTATATAATTATGACATTTCTATCCTAGCAGCAGGCTACTTCATTTTTCTAGTGAACTCAAATTATCAGAAAGTGTTAGTCATACTTTGCAGGCTAATAAGTGTATATTATTTATATTATGACTTGATTCAAATTTATATTTTGTATAACATTATGAGCATATATTTAGTTTGCTTAAGCCAGAATATAAGTAATAATTATAATTACACATGTTGGGGCCAGCACTGTGGCGTGGTGGGTAAAATCACCACCTGCAGTGCTGGCATCCCATTTGGGCTCCAGTTCAAGTCCCAGCTGCTCCACTTCCAATCCAGCACTCTACTATTGCCTGGGAAAGCAGTAGAAGGTGGCCCATGTCCGAAGATCCTTTCACCCATGTGGGAGAACTGGAAGAAGCTCCTGGCTCCTGGTTTCAAATCGGCTCAGCCCCGGCTGTTGCAGCCAATTGGGGAGAGAACCAGCAGATGGAAGACCTTTCTCTCTGTGTCTCTCCCTTGCTCTGTAACTCTGCCTCTCAAATAAATAAATCAACCTTTTAAAAACAATAATTACACATATTATTATGCAGTGTCTCTTGGTGTAAATTAATCATTTTCAGAATGGCAATTATCCTAATTTATTTTTAAAGATTTATTTATTTGAAAGGTAGAGCTACACAGAAGCAGAAGCAGAGAGTGAAAGAGGGAGAGAGAGAGAGAGAGAGGTCTTCCATCTGCTGGCTCACCCAAATGACCGCAAGGGCCAGAGCTGAGCCGGTCTAAAACCAGGAGCCAGGAGTTTCTTCTGGATCTCCCATGGGGATGTGCAGGGGCCCAAGGACTTGGGCCATCTTCCACTGCTTTCCTAGGCCATTGCAGAGAGCTGGATCGGAAGAGAAGCAGCCGGGATTTGAACTGGCGCAATTTTGGGATGCCAGCACTGCAAGCGGTGGCTTTACACACTACACCACAGCAGGAACACCTCTTATCTTTATTTTAAAGACTTATGTATTTATTTGAAAATCAGAGTACAGAGATAGAGATCTTCATCCACTGGTTCACTCCCCAAGGGGCTGCATTGTCCAGGGCTGAGCCATGCTGCAGCCAGGAACCAGAGCGTTATCCTGGTTTCCCACATGGGTGGAAAGGACACCAGTATTTGGGCCATCTCCCTCTGCTTTTCCCTGGCCATTAGCAGGAATCTGGATCAGAAATGGAGTAGCTGGGACAGGACACAGCACAAGCAGCAGCTTTACCCACTGCACCACAATGCTGGTCCAGCAATTATCTTTTGAATAACATTTCTGTTTACGTGAAATTCTCACATCCAGGGTCTTCTCAATTTGAAAGGCTGATCCAGATTCTCTAGTTCCCTTGAAGTCATTACTCAGAAACATGACCTCAGCTAAACTCATTAGACCACCCATAAAAGACTCATTTGCATCATGAGGCCAGACACTGCACAATTTCTGTTTTGCTGAGAAAATTGGTTCAATACTGTCCAGCAATATAGAGCTACTAAAAAAGAAGAGACATCCACGTTGTGACAGGTGATAATTTCAGGGGAAAAAAAGTCACATTCTTTGTCTTTGCTTCTCTGAAGTTGCTGTGGCACTAGGAAGGCTCCTTCATCTGGCCGCTCAGCTCAGATTATAAGCATGGCCCCTGGAGATCAGCTTTGAATCTTTGCCCTTCCAACTCCTGTGAACATTCTCTGAGCTATCTTATGTCTTTTAATATGTGATTCTTAAAAATTCTTCCAGAGTGATTCTGGTACTTGCAACTAAAAGCCCTGATTGATATGCACTTTTGATTATGCACACAGGAGCATGAAAGTTGGGGCTTATTTTTATGGTCTATGATTCTAAAATTGGAGAAAAAATAGAGTAATATTCAATAATAGATCAAAATCACTGTAAGCTTTTGGAACCCAAGTTATGATCTAATTTGATAAACTAAAACATTATTTTATAAATCAGTAAAATTGTGTGCATTAAGAAATAATTTAAAAGCTATGTAATTAAAGATAACTAGATTATTTTTAAAAAAAAAGCTATAGTAGAGTTTTATTTGAGGTGCATTGGAAAACTTGTTCAGTTCACTTTCTTGAGTATAATTACTAAAATTCCTTGCTTGATGATACATTTGAGGTGAGAAAAAGAAAAAAGGGAAATAATCTTAAAATATCAACAAGATAGATGTCGTGAAAAGGCACATAAAACATAGAACAGTGATTTCAAGGAACATGTTATACTTTCCTCATTGAAACATTCAATAATTATTTAAAGTAATTAAAATAGTAAGCAAAAGAATCAAAGAAAACCATTCTGAAGAGTCATCGATTATGAAATAATATTTTTATGGAAGAATAGTAAAGTGGAATATTAATTCGGTGCAGCCAATTCATCAGTTTCTAAATAATGCTTGCACTGTGCCATTCACTCACTCATGCTTGAGATATAAATGACTAAAACATGACTTGCTCACCAAAACAATGCTTGACCCCAAAACTGTAATACAATTGTCCCAAAAACCAATTATTGCCAAATTGATTTGTGTGCTACCTCTAGAATACTTTTGAATTCATTTTTAGTTCAACTATGAATTCAAAATTCAGCTCAAAATGAGCATCTCAGCTACAAACACAATTGCAAGCTAATATCTGAAAAGTGCAAAATATTTAACAGAATGAATCAGAGTTAAACTGAATATCTATCTTAATATACATATTAAGATATATATATATTTTCTTACATTACTGTAAGGGGTTTCACCAAAAAGAGGGAGGAAAAACTGGTGCTCTGAATATGAGTACTCACATAAACTAACACAGCAATCAAATAAATTAGGATGTGACTCTATCTCTAAAATTTGCTGGTTGACTTTGACATTACTGAATTAGAAACTTTGCTGTTCAAGTACTATAAGATGTAATATTCACATACGTATGGTTTGAATACAAGGCTCTTAAACATAAAAACATGACAAAATTCACCTGCTTGATAAGTTAATAGACACATCACATCTAATATGAGATATTACTCCCTCTCTGTAGATTAATTCATTTAATGCTAATCTAAATCTGTGAAGATATTTTGATGAGATATTAATTAGAGTGTGTTCTCTTAGTATGATCACAAACTCCTTCATTTTTATCCTAAAAATCCCTCATCACCCTCCACCATTATCTATAGCAGTTAGTCATAGAGGCTTCACCACGACCTCCTACTGAGCTATATCACTGAATGGAGTGTGAACTTGAAGGCTAGATATTTGAATTCAAATGGCAGCTCTGTGAGTTGTTAACCAAATGATTTACAGCAAGTTATTTCACTTCTTCATGCTTCGGTTTTCTCACATACAAAATTGTGAGTTGATCTGCATATCTTTCTTAGAATAGCACCTACTATACTGTGAGCATTAAAGGTTTGATCTTGGGTGTCACCATGTTGAAAATTCACTGATCCAAGTAGCAAATAATATTTCTATAGCTTTTCACACTCTCAAAGACCAGGTCAGAAGATGCCATACACAGGGGAAGAGTGGAGTTAGGAATCATATAGGGGTGTGAAGATATGAAAGTTTGTTAAGCAAGCACCATCCACCACCAACCGCTTGAGAGAAGAACAAAAACCTGGGCAGCCTGATCTCCAAGGTCAGCCTATTTATGGTAATCACCTGACGCTTATCTATTCCTTGCAGCTCCATCCAGGCCCACACATTGCCCTCAGTGTCAAACTCACACCCAGAAGCCTAGAAGTTTTGCACAGTCTTCCTAGGAGAAAGTGAAGAATTAGGGTGAGGAGGCAGTGTCACACAAAGCCCTCCCCCTGGTCCAGAATGAGTCGCAGGGGACTATTTTGAAATGTTCTACTATTTGGATGGCAATGGACTTTTTAAACTACACACACACACACACACACACACATATATGTACTTAATATTTATTGTATTTCTACTAGATGTTTGTACATGCATTAATTTACTCTCATGGGACTGGCGCTGTGGCATAGCGGGTAAAGCCGCCACCTGCAGTGCCGGCACCCTATAAGGGCGCTGGTGCAAGTCTCAGCTGCTGCACTTCTGATCCAGCTCTCTGCTATGGCCTGGAAAAGCAGTAGAAGGTGGCCCAAGTCCTTGGGCCCCTGCTCTCGTGTAGGAGACCCGGAGGAAGCTTCTGGATCCTGGCTTCAATCAGCACAGCTCCAGCCATTGCAGCCATTTGAGGGGTGAACCAGCAGGTGGAAGACCTCCCTCCTCTCTCTCTTTCTCTCTCTCTCTCTCTCTGCCTCTCTTCTCTGTAACTCTGACTTTCAAATAAATAAACAAATCTTTAAAAAAATTTACTATCGTACCCTTGAACACTAAAGTATGAGATTCCATTTCTTCCATCCTGAATGTAATGGTGAGGCCTACTAAAGGCATGTTTGGAAAGTGAGCACACCATGCCAAGACTTCAATTTGGTCTTCCTATAATAGAATAGAGTGCTCAAGCACGTGATGGGGGCTGTGCCGTCAGAATCAGGACACTAAATTTGAACAGGCCCTGTTACCTACCAGCAGGATGACCTTGTCAAGTCACACAGCCTTTGAGACCTCAATTTCCTCATATGTAAAATGAGACACAGCACATTTGTGACCTTTCAGAATTATTTTAAGAACCCAATGACATAACAAATATGAACGAATTTTTAAACTGTAAAGTGTTCTGTAATTATCAGGCAAAAATCTGTAACCAGATTTCAGCTGCTCCTTTGTAAATGCCCCCAAGCAACCTCAATATAAGCTCATACTTACCTGGGAAATGCACCCTTTTAAGTAGGAAGACAATTTCAAAGTTTCACAATAGTAGTAGCACATTGTTCTTTGTACATTTCTTTATTATTTTCAACAGAGAATTCTGCTTATAATGTTGGATGGCGGTCTTAGGCTTATAATAGAGTGTCATAGACTAGATGATTTATAAAGAACACAAATTTACTTTTCATAGTTTATTTATTTATTTTTCATAGCATGCAAAGTTCACAAAGAGCAGACACCTAGACAGGGCCTTTTTGCTGTGTTAGCTTATCCCACAGTGGAAGGCAGAGGGTGGTAGAGGGTGGTGTGTGCCACATACAAAAAATCGCAAGTGCTAGAGAGGGGAGGCATTGAAAAGGAAAGAGAGGAAACAGAATGGAAGAGGAGAACAAGGGGAGAGCAGATAGGGAAAGGAACCTAAGTGGCCTAATCACTTTTTTAAAAAAATATTTTAAATTTAAATTTTAACTAATTTTTATCAGATTCATTGTGATTTGTAGATACAACTTTAAGAACATAATGATATTCACTTCCTCTCTCCCTTTCCCAGTCTCCATCCAACCTCCTTTCTTTTTCCTATCTTTCTGTGTTGCTTTTGTTAGATTTTGAAATAAAATATATATTTTTTTTGACAGGCAGAGTGGACAGTGAGAGAGAGAGAGAGAGAGAAAGGTCTTCCTTTTGCTATTGGTTCACTCCCCCAATGGCCTCCGCGGTCGGCGCACTGCGGCCCGTGTACTGCGCCCATCCAAAGCCAGGAGCCAGGTGCTTCTCCTGGTCTCCCATGGGGTGCAGGGCCCAAGAACTTGGGCCATCCTCCACTGCACTCCCAGGCCACAGCAGAGAGCTGGCCTGGAAGAGGAGCAACCGGGACAGAATCTGGTGCCCCGACTGGGACTACAACCCGGTGTGCCGGCGCCGCAGGCGGAGGATTAGCCTAATGAGCTGCGGCGCTGGCCGAAATAATATATTTTAAATTTACATTGACATAAAAAGGCTTACTACTTCACCAAATAAGTTTAACAAGCAAAAATCCAAAAGACCCTAGTCCACTGGGAATATAGACAATGGATATAAACAATCATTTAATGGGAAAATGATCATTACATTAATATACAGCAAATATTAAAATAATCACAGATAATTAAATTATAGTAGTATGACATTCTTAAATATTGGTTTGACAAAGGCATAAAACAAAATTTTGTAAAACTTATTTGTGGGGCCGGCTCCATGGTTCACTTGATTAATCCTCTGCCTTGCAGTGCCAGCATCCCATATGGGCGTTGGGTTCTGGTCCCCGCTGCTCCTCTTCCAGTCCAGCTCTCTGCTGTGGCCCAGGAGGGAAATGGAGGATGGCCCAAGTGCTTGGGCCCCTGCACCCACATGGGAGACCAGGAAGAAGCACCTGGCTCCTGGCTTCGGATCAGCACAATGCTGGCCATAGTGGCCATTTGGGGGGTGAACCAACAGAAAGAAGAACTTTCTCTCTGTCTCTCTCTCTCACTGTCTAACTCTACCTGTCAAATAAATAAAAAAAATTTAAAAAACTATATTTGCAGCAATACTGATACACAGATGTTTCTCTCTTCTTTTTTTTTTTTTTAATTTCAGCTCCTACATATAAAGGAGAACATACTGTATTTGTCTTGCTAGGTCCAGCTTATTTCATTCAACATGATGTTTTCCAGGTGTGTCCATTTTGCTGCAAATAGTAGAATTTCATTCTTTTTACAGATAAATGATATTCCACTGTGTATATATGCCACATTTTCATTATCTATTCATTTGATTATTGACACCTTGGTTGATACCAAATGTGACCAACACTGCTATAAACATGGTGGTTGGAGATTTTTTTTGATACATTGTGTTCAGTTCTTCTGGGTATATACACATTAATGGGATTGCTGGATTATATGGCAAGTATATTAAGAAATCTCTGCACTGTTTTCCACAATGGCTGAACTAAATTACATTCCCACCAACAGTGTTCTCCTTTGGCCACATCCTTGCCAACATTTGTTACTCTTTGTGTTTTGGGTTTTAGCCATTCTGATAGAAGTGAGGTGATACCTCATAGTGGTTTTGCTTTGCATTTCCCTTGTGGCTAGTGATGTTGAGTATTGTTTTCTATGTTTGTTGGCCATTTGTATTTCTTCTTTTGATGTCTGTTGAAGTCCTTAGCCCATTAGCCCATTTCTCAACTGGATTGATTGGCTTTTTGTAGTTTTGAGTTTTTTAAGTAGTTGATATATTCAGGATATTAGTGTTTTGTCAGACAGATGGTTTGAAATGTCTTTTCTCTTTCTGTTCTGTGTCTGCACTCTATTGATCATTTCTGCTGCTGTGCAGAAGCTTCTGAGTTTGATATAGTCTCATTTGTTTAGTTCTGTTTTTATTGCCTGTGCTTTGGGCGTCTTGTCTAAAAAATCATACCCTACAGCAATGTGTAGGATATTTCACCTATGTTAGCTTCCAGCAACTTCATAGTCTCAAGTCTTAAATTTAGGTCTTTGATCCATCTTGAGTTGATTTTTGTAAATGGTGAGTGAGGCACATGAATCTAATTTCACTCTTCTAGATACATACATATAGTTTTTCTAGAACAATTTGTTGAAGAGATTATCCTTACTTCACTATATGGTTCAAGACTTTTGTCAAAAATCAGTTGGCTGTATGTATGTGGATTATCTTTTTAAAGATGTATCTGCTTATTTGAAAGGCAGAGCTACAGAGAGGCAGAGAGAGAGGAGAGAGGGGTCTTGCATCTACTGGTTCACTCCTCAGATGACCACAACTGCAGGAACTGAACTGATCAGAAGCCAGGAGTCAGGAGCTTCTCCCAGGTCTCCGGCGTGGGTGCAGGGGCCCAAGGACCTGAGCCATCTTCTACTGCTTTCACAGGCCATAGCAGAGAGCTGGATTGGAAGTGGAGCAGCTGGGTCTCTAACTTTCACCCATATGGGATGCCAGCACAGCAGGCGACAGCTTTACCTGCTATGCCACAGACTGGCCCATGTATGTGGATTAATTTCTGGGCTCTGATCCATTGATCTATGTATCATTATGCCAGTACCATGCTGTTTTAACTACTATAGCTTGGTAGCATGTTTTGATGTCAGGTATTGTGATGTTTCCAGCCTGATGTTTTCTTTTTCAGGATTGCTTTGCTGTTCTAGGTCTTTTGTAATTCCATATGAATTTTAGGATTGCTTTTTCTAATTCTGTAAAGAATGTCCTTGGTATTTTGATATCAATTGAATTTACATTGAATCTGTAGATTGCTTTAGGTAGTATGGACATTTTAATGATATTGATTCTTCCAGTCCATGGACAAGGAATATCTTTCCTTTTTTTGTCTCCTTGATGATTTCTCTCATCAATGTTTATCTAGTTACTTCTTAAAGGTCTCTCCTCAATACAATTATACTTAGGTTTAAGTTTTTAATGCATAAACTTTACAAGATGCATTCAGATCATAGCAATGGTTAAAATGTCTCATTCTGATATTTCTTAATTAAACAGTTGGGAATGGTAACAAGGAAAAATTTATATGACTCATTTTGCTGTATTTTTTGGTGCAGGATAGAAAAAAGATAATGTTAAAAATATACATCTAGGATTCTAAAATGATGAGACTATATTATTTAAAAAGCAGCAATTATGTTGTCTTACAATGAGTTCCCAAATTATAATAAAAATGGATTTCAATATACAATTGTTTTATTGGAAAGTTGAAAGATAGAAAAATACTAAGTTCCTATTCCATATCCTGATAATGACAGTGGAAGGGATATCTGCTACTCAAAGTGGACAAACTTGTTTAAAAAAAAAAAAAACCCAGGGGAGTTTTACATATTTAAGTTAATTTACTACATGAATTAGTGTTTATTAAAGCCAAATCCTGTTTAGTCAGCAGTTGATTATCTAGTTTGTAAATTATCTAGATTTTTATTGTCTTTTTTCATTCCCTCTAGCTGCTGAATTTTAGTCATTTCACTGTCAGTTATCCTCCTGGCTGAATGTGGGTACAGGAAATTAAAAAAAAATGTTTTATGCTGTGTATGTTGGTAGTCCCAGCAAAGCCCCTTGAGAGAGAATTTGGAAGAATTAACTTGAATTGTTTGTGAATTTTTATGCTTCATTATATTTGAGTTCTTCCTTAATTTGTCTCATTTAATTAATAAGATTATATTGCCTTTACTGGTAAAGGCAACTCCAAATGACCAACTAAAATATATTTTAAATACTACAAAGACATTTATCTTAACAGCTATATCTACTTTTGATTTGGGGGAGGGGGGACTGGCAGATACACACACACACACACACACACACATACACACACATAGAGTTAGAGAAGGAGTTCCCATCTGTTGATTGATTCCCTAAATGCTTGCTACAGCCCAGTCTGTACCAGGCTGAAGCTGGGCCTGGAAACAGTCCAGGCCTCTCAACTGGATGGCAAGAACCCAGCTTCTTGAGCCATCACCTGCTATCCCCCAGAGCTCACATTAACAAGAATCTGGAACCTGGATCTAGAGTCTAAACAGCAACCTGGCACTCCAATATAGAATATGATTATCTTAACTGTTAAGTTAAACACTTACTCCTATAAAAATTCATCTAAAAATACATTTGCACTTTAAGAAACCACATACCTTTGCTGTCTCTATATTTTAATATGTTCAAGCAAGATAACTGACAGTGAAGAATCTTTCAAAAGGCAAGGCAATAGCCTTAATTGGTCATGGACCGCGAGGTGGACTTCCATAATGTCTGATCCCACATGATTACTGGGAGGTTGTGGGACACCAACTGCTCTGTCTTTTTTTTTTTTTAACATTTCTTTTCTAAATGCTAATCCTCCCCGTAATTAGATTGTCACTGTTACACTATGGTATAATGAGCACAGAAAGGATGGGTATGATAACTCAGTTCTTCTGAGTCATAGGTTCTAAAAACAAGACAATCTACATCAAAGGCTGATAGAGAACATTGTGTAAACACCTTGACCACAAAAACCTTATGGGAAATATCCACCTTGGGTGTGGGAGTTGAGTGGCATTCTGTACAGCCCTCAGCTATACATATTTCCTCATTTCATGGGCAAGGTCACTTTTTTTTAATAAGTAACTTGTTCCTGACTTTGAGGACTTGTAACTATTATGTAATTCTTAATTTTCTAGATTTCAATTTTATATTTGATATTTAGAATGATTTATCCATTTTCACATACCTTCACACACACCTTGTTCCTTTATTTTAATACATCTTGGATGCACAAAATTTATCTGTTTTCTAACTGATGTGCATTTTACTTGCTCTGCTTTCTACTATTATGAATTGTACTACAGTGATCATTCTTATACACCTCTCCTTATTAGTTAATACAAGAGTTTTTCTATGGTGTACATTCAGGGGTAGCATTTCTGTGTCATGAGATATGTCACCTTTACAGTATATTATCAAACTAATCTCCAGATAATCTGGACTATTTAACACTCCTGCTTGTTGTCATCACATTTTTTCCCAGTGACAGGATTATGGCTTTATTGTGCATTCTCCTTTTTATGGATGCACTTGAGCATCTTTTCATCATTTTTATGTGAATTACCTGTTCATATCCATTGTATGCTTTCCTTGCACTGTTGGGACTTCTGTTTGTCCCTCATGCAAGTAGCAAATATCTTCTTCCAGCCTGATTGATTGATTGTTCAGTGTTTAAAATTCTTTTATGAAAAACATTTCACTTTTGCATAATTGCAGAATTTTCTTTATGATATAGGCTTTTTGTGTCTTAAGTAAATATTTTTTAAATATTATTTATTCATTTGAAAGGCAGAGCAATAGAGAGAGGGAAAGCAAGACAGATCTTACATCCGCAGGTTCATTCCCCAAATGGTCACAACAGCTGGGGCTGCTCCAGGCTGAACTGAGGACCCACGAGCTTCATTCACGTCTCCCACATGTGTGCAGGGGCCCAAGTATTTAGGCCATCCTCTGGTGCTTTCCCAGGCACATTAGTAGGAAGCTGAATTGGAAGTGGAGCAGCCTGGACCTGAACCACTGCCTTTATAGGATGCTGATGTTGCAGGTGATGGCTTAACCAAGTTACCCCACAACACCAGCCTCAAAAATTTTCCCTGACATGAATATCATAAAAAATTTTGTCTCTTCCTTAAAAGTTTTAAACTATCTAATATAATTTTTCCATATGGGTAAGCAATTTTTCCAGAACCATTTATATAATAGCCCTTTATTTTTTTCCATTGATTTATAATGATATATAACACTCATTGCTGTCAAAGAGGAGTAGGTTAGTTTCTAGGTTCCTTATGAACCATTGATCTTGTTTATTCTGTCTCAATAAACTTATTTATGTAATAAGACTTCTGACATCTGGTAATTCATGTCTATCATCCAATATCTTATTTAAGTTATCATAGTGGTTTTTGGACATGTGCTTATTATGTTCCAAGAAAGAGCTTAAAATATTATTACTAAAATTTTAATAGATTTATGGATCAATCTGGAGTGTATCATATGAATGTCCCTAACAGAAGAACTTGTGAATATAAAAATTTATTCAGATCTCTTTTGCGATCTGCAATATATTTTCTCCATTGGTCTTATATTCTATAACTACACTCAGTATAACTTTGTTTTACTTTAAATAATATGTTTTTATTGATGTATTTTTGTTTTGATATTAACCCTAATACCCTCAACAAAAAAATAAAACAACTTGGAAATTGGACTATTGCAATGCATGGAAAAATGACCCTGTCATGTATTATGGAAAGCAGCATACATGTATGTGCACAAGCATATAACAAATTAGCTATTTATGTATTTTAAAGATTCTGTCTCATCAATAAGTATTTGTGTAGAATCTATTTGCCAAGTCCATTTATCAAGTTCTTAATGTAAAGCATTATACTAATTTTAGGTGTATAACCCATGTTAAGAGCTTGAGGGCTGATTTGATGCCAAGTAAATCGCAAATTTCCTCAATTATCAACAAATTAGTGCATTATTTCTATGTCATCATTTATGTCTCAATCATCGGTTTATTGATTAGACAATAGATATTAATTTCATTAGTGATAGATACAACAACAAAATCAGCATGTATTAATCTAAATAAGGGCTTTTTATCTCCTTGAATGTCATTTTGCTGGCATTTTTCAATATCTGTTTGTGTGGTAAAACTACAGCTTCCCCAGCAGACAATCCCCCAGTCATTATCTTATGAATATGTGAGTCAACAGAAGAACAAAAGCCTAAATTATCACTGATAGAAGTTAGACAATTTACTTTCATTTTTACCTTGACAAATGTGCTATTTCTCTGCCTCTCCTGCTGGACCATGTCAGCTGGTTAGGCACCAGAACAGTGCCAATTAAAACAAAAATAGTTAAACCTGAAATAGGTATCAAAGTACAGCTCAGGAACAGTGCCTGTTACATGTGATCATTATCAGCACCTGCAGCTACTTTGTTCTGCTAATGATGACTCATTGACAATTATCTAATGGCAGCACAAAAGGCTGAAAAGTGAAAACAGAAACGTCGACTTTCTTGGTGATAATTCAACTCAATCAGTTGTCAAGTTTTCAACCTAATACTTTGTTTATACGGTTATGAAACTGCATCACTACATCAGCTCTCAAGTTTCTAAATTATTCACCTACAATTCAAGGATGATGCTCTCTATATGTAGTGGAAAAAGTCTTCAAAGTCAGGAACAAGTTACTTATTAAAAAAGTGTCCTTGCCTGTGAAATGAGGAAATATGTTTAGCTGAGGGCTGTACAGAATGCCACTCTCAATTCCCATGCCCAAGGTGGAAATTTCTCACTTTTTTTGTGAGTGTGGTCAGGGTGTATGCACAATGTTCCCTATCAGCCTCTGATGTAGATTGTCTTGTGTTTAGAACCTATGACCCCAAAGAACCGGGTTATCATCCCCATCCTTTCTGTGCTCATTATACCATAGTGTAACAGTGACAATCTAATTACAGGGAGGATTATCATTTAGAAAAGAAACAACGAAAAAACAGAGCAGTTTGTGACCCACAACCTCCAGGTAATCATGCAGAATCAGACATTATGGAAGTTCACCACGTGGTCCACGACCCATTAAGGCTATTGCCTTGCCTTTTGAAAAAGTCTTCATTGTCAATTATCTTGCTTGGACATATTTGAAGTGGATGATGGAAAATAGACTCTCTTTGAAGCTGCAGATACTTTATAGCCTGTTGCTTATGCAAGGGTGGCCAATATAATTTATTTCTTAATCACTTTTTTTTTTTTTTGACAGGCAGAGTGGACAGTGAGAGAGAGAGACAGAGAGAAAGGTCTTCCTTTGCCGTTGGTTCACCCTCCAATGGCCGCCGCGGCCAGCGCGCTGCGGCCGGCGCACCGCGCTGATCCGATGGCAGGAGCCAGGAGCCAGGTGCTTTTCCTGGTCTCCCATGGGGTGCAGGGCCCAAGCACCTGGGCCATCCTCCACTGTACTCCCTGGCCACAGCAGAGGGCTGGCCTGGAAGAGGGGCAACCGGGACAGAATCCGGCGCCCCGACCGAGACTAGAACCCGGTGTGCCGGCGCCGCTAGGCGGAGGATTAGCCTAGTGAGCCGCGGCGCCGGCCTCTTAATCACTTTTAAAATACAGTTATTTATTAAAGGGCCAGTGAGAGAGTGAGCTCCATCCTCTGGTTTATTCTCCAAAAGGTTTCAAGGACCAGAATTGTGTGGGGTCAAAGTAGGGAACTGGGAACTCAATGCAGGTGATCTATTTGGGTTTCAGGAACTCAAATATTTGAGCCATCACTGTTCCCTCCCAGCATGTGCATTAGCAGGAAATTGAAACTGGGAGCTGGAGCTGGGTGTTGAACTCATGTACTCGGATATGGCATACAACTCTCTTACCTGTTAAGCCAAAGGACTACCATGAAATATAGTTTTTAGTTTCAAAAATGTCAGAAGACTTTTGCGTCAAGACTTGTGATTTCTTTAGCAATAGAGTACTTCAAAATGTTAGTTCTATTTTTTTCTTCTCAGTTTGTCGGTTTCATATAGCAATAATTACCTAAAGTTCTTATGAGCCTCATCTTTTTTGTTACCACAACCCCATGACTTTCATTTCCAAGGTCATCTAGAACACATATACATGAGTGGAAGGACTATCTTAATCAGATATGTGACTCAAATTACTTTATGAAGTTTGATTAAGGATTTCAATATTTTTTCTTATGACCTTTTAAATTCCACAGAGATTTAAAAACAACTTTTTCTGATTTTCTTGGCTGTTAAAAATTGCTCTTATTCATGTTAGCAAAATATGACAATTCTTTCTTAAACTTACCTCTTTCTTGTAATACCTTGTCAAAGTACCAATAATAACGAATATACACTACAGTTTTATGCACAATCATATTCCTCAGAACTGCTTTCTCAGTATATATGAATTTTTCCTCTCAGATTATGCCAGTTAACAGTTTATCCAACAGATTGTTATTGAACACCATTACTTTTCATGTTTTCTAGCCTTGGAAGGCAGTCTCCTCACCAGTTGTTAATGTTTCCATTAATCTGGGAAACTGTTATTTTCTCCTTTAACAAATAATGCCTCAAATTTCAAAAACTTAATGCTTTAAAAACGTTATTTTTGTTCACATTATAGTCTAATATGAGCTTGGCAGCAGTCCTAAGAAGCTTCGTTGAAGTCAAGTCAAAGATTTAGTACTTTGCTTACAGTCACATAGGAGGAAAAGGGATCATGGGCATTCTAATATGAAAGGCTGTATAGCTAAGCCTAGGAGTAGTGGATTACTGTGCCCACTTCCCATGGACAGCAATTCTAGTTACCTGATCTCACCTAGATGTCAATGAAGCTGAGAACAACTGTTTTTTTAATTGACTATAAAAACAATAGTGATCTCCTAATCTCACAGCTGCGACAAACGCTTGCTGTTGTTGTTGTTTTATATTGTGATCCTTTATTTAAGTGTGATCATTATTTTCCATTCATTTTTGAAGGATATTTTCACTGGCAATAGATTTCTAATGTGGTAACTATTTCTTTTCAGCAAACTGAAACCAAAATCCATTTCTATTGGCCTTCCCTTGTCACTACTGACACTCAACTTTCTGTGCAATTATTCTCTTGACAAACAACCTATCAACCCTTATTTTTGCTTCCAAATTTTCTCTTAAGATATTTTTCTCCTCCTTTTTAATTAAAAATAATTTTTTCAGCTCTACTAGTTTATAAAGTTAAGCATCCATACTGATTTTTTATACATACTGTGCTTAGTATGATAGTAAATAGTCAATAAGGAACATTTTATTTTTTATAAATAAAACATTCTAGGTAATAAATGATAAAAATTATAGAATTATCTCTATTTTGTAACTCTTAACCTATGTATGAATGAATTTAAGCAATAATGAGTTACTGGCACTGTCGCTATTTAACAAATACTCAATCCTTAGTGGATTATGACTTTTGTATTGTTGATGATTGTGTGAATTAGGAATTCACGAAGGTCCTGACCAGGAATTTCTTACTTGGTCTCTCAGATAAGCTGCAAACAAAGGTTCACAGAGTTTTCAGTGATATGAAGACCTGAACTGACTATTCAAAATATACCACTCATATGACTAAAAATTGAGGCTAGCTCTCCCTTGAAAGATTTTGTGAGACAGAACTGGAGTATCTACGTTGGATCCTCCACTATGGTTGCATTACAGTAATCATTCCTGTTATATAGAAGCTGCCTAGAGACATGTGTTTTCAACCTTGTTGCTATTGGTATTATGGGTCAGCTGATTCTTTGTTGCAAGGAGCTATTATATGCATTGTAGGGTGTTTACAGTATCCCCGTCCTCTACCCAGTAGATGACAGAAGCATTAGCCGTCCAGTTATAACAAACAAAACTGTGTCCATACATGACCAGATGTCCCCAGGGAGAGTGAAGTGAGTGTTAAATCACCCCAAGTAGGGAAAGATTTCCATAGAGTGAACATCCCAAAATTCAGGTGGAGCTGCATGACCATTTTCCTGATGTAGCTTCAGAAGCCTTACAGCATTACTTCCACTGCATTCTGTTGGTTATAATGCAGAGGCTGGCACTGCGGCAAAGTAAGTTAATCCTCTGCCTGCAGCACCAGCATCCCATATGGGCACTGGTTCTAGTCTCGGCTGCTCCTCTTCCCATCCATCTCTCTGCTATGGTCTGGGAAAGCAGTGGAAGATGGACCAAGCACTTGGGCCTCTGCACTCATGTGGGAGGCTGTAAAAAGCTCCTGGCTCCTGGCTTCAGATGGCCCAGCTCCAGCCATTGCAGCCATCTGGGGAGTGAACCAGCAGACAGAAGACCTCTCTCTCTCTCTCTCTCACTGCCTGTAACTCTACCTCTCAAATAAAGAAAATCTTTTTTAAAAAAAGAAAAAAGTGAAAAAGAATATCCCATGAGCAATCTGAGACTGGAAAGGGGAAAAATGAATGTTCCATATTTTAACAGGACACATTTTAAAATAACTACAAATAACCACTGACATCAGAGGAGAAAGGAAAGAGAGAGAGCAAGAGAGAGAAGAAAGAGGGAAAAAGAAGGAAGGAAGGAAGGAAATTAGGAAGGCAAGAAGGAAGGGAGGGAGGGAGGGAAATTTGAATCTGGTAAATATTCTAGAATTAACTTGAAATTTGTAGAAAATACAAGATATATTCTAAATGGCATAAATCAAAAGTTAAAAAGCTTAGTTTTGTCCAACAAATAGAATTCAGAAAGAGACATGGTAAACATTGCAACCCATACATTGTATCTGAGTTCTGACTTAACAATGTAAGAAAAATTAGGAGTAAACTAATGAATTGAATACTGACTAATTATTTCATAATATTAATCAATTATTAAATTTCAACCTATGATAATTACATTGTGGTTTTTTGAAGTGTTTATTTTTATTTATTTCCATCTACTTTAAAGATAGAGAGAGACAAAGAGAGACAGAGAGAGAGAGAGATTTCCCCCTACTGGTTCACTTCCCACATGCCTGCAACAGCCAGGTCTGGGCCAGGCCAAAGACAGGAACCAGAACTCCATCAGAATCTCCTACATGGGTGGCAGGGGCAAGCACTTGAGTCACCATCCACTGTCTCTCAGCTGATTAGCAGGAAGTTTGATTGAAAGTGGAGGAGCTGAGACTTGAACCAGTACTCCAATATAGGATGTAGGGGTTGCAAGTAGCACCTCACCTTGCTGTGCAACAACACCCACCCCATGCATTATGGTTTTATGTAAAAAAATGATTCTTTATACTTTGGAAACATATCTTGACATAATTGTGGCTGAAATAATATGATGCTTTGAATTCGCTTCTATATACTATAGGGCTGAGTTAAGAAGATGTCACTTCTTAAAAATTTTATTTATTTGAAAGGTACAATTGCAGACAGAGAGGGGGAGAGACAAAGAAAAAGCTCTTCCAACTACTGGTTCACACCCTAATGGCTGCAATGGCCTGAGCTGAGCTGATCTGAAGCCAGGAACTTCTTCCAGGTCTCCCATGCAGGTTCTGGAACCTAAGCACTTGGGTTAACTTCCACTGTTTTCCCAGACCATAAGAAAAGAGCTAGATTGGAAGAGGAAAAGCCAGCACAGGAATCCATATTGGATGCAGATGCCACAGGTGGAGGCTTAACCTACTATGCCACAGTGATGGTCTCCATTTTTAATTTAAAAACCATCAGAGTTGGGGCCGGTGCTGTGGTGCAGCAGGTAAAGCCGCCGACTGCAGGGCTGGCATCCCATATGGGTGCCAATTCGAGTCCTGGCTGCTCCACTTTTGATCCAGCTCTCTGCTGTGGCCTGGGAAAGCAGTGGAAGATGGCCCAAGGCCTTTTGCCCCTGAACCCCTGTGGGAGACCAGGAGGAAGCTCCTGGCTCCTGTCTTCGGATTGGCTTATTTGCAGCCGTTGCAGCCAACTGGGGAATGAACCAGTGGATGGAAGACCTTTCTTTCTCTCTCTCTCTCTCTCTCTCTCTCTCCCCATCTCTCTCTGCCTCTCTTCCTCTCTCTGTGTAACTCTGACTTTCAAATAAATAAATAAATCTTAAAAAAATAACATCAGAGTCTGAGTCATCACATATTTAGAAGACAGTCCCATAATTATTCATTTTAATAACTAAATTTCCCAAATTCATATATATGTAGTATATGTATATATATATATATTTCAATAAAATCTCAAGATTATTCTCCAAAGATTTTAAATTTTTATTTAAGTTGTAAGATATTTTCACCTGAGAGAAATGTCTGAAAATCTAGCAACACACTAGTGAAAAATATAGATAATTTTAAATTTATAGAAAAACAATATTAAATTTTTATATGGTTTATTTTTTTTTCCAGAAAGAATTTAGGAGGATTCCCTCTTTTTCGATTGTTCTGAATAGTTTGAGAAGAATTGGAGTTAATTCTTCTTTAAATGTCTGGTAGAATTCAGCAGTGAATCCATCTGGTCCTAGGCTTTTCTTTGTTGGGAGGGTATATGGTTTATTTTTATCAAATTCCTAGTCATAGAGATAATGTGAACATAATTAGGGCTATATTGTTTATACAAATATCTGTCAACATTTTACAGTGTGAATTTTTCCATATTCTTTTACATTCTCCAATAATTTCTCAATTAAATTCTAGAGTTTTAGTGACATGATTGTGCACAGCTAAGAAAAGGTCTTAGGACCAGTGCTGTGACACGCAGGTTAATGCCCTGGCCTGAAGTGCTGGCATCCCATATGGGCACCGGTTTGAGTCCCGGCTACTCCACTTCTGATCCAGCTGTCTGCTGTGGCCTGGGAAATTAGTGGGAGTTAGCCCAAGTCCTTGGGCCCCTGCACCTGGTTGGGAGACCTGGAAGAAGCTCTTGGCTCCTGGTTTCAGATCAGCACAGCTCTGGCCATTGCAGCCAATTGGGGAGTGAACTAGTGGATGGAAGACCTCTCTCTCTCTCTTTCTGCCTCTCCTCTTTCTGTGTAACTCTGACTTTCAAATAAATAAATAAATCTTTAAAAAATAAAAGAAAATTGAAAGCTCTTTACTTTTTTTTTTTATCTTTTATTTAATGAATATAAATTTCCAAAGTACGACTCATGTGTTACAATGGCTTCCCCCCCCCCATACCGTCCCTCCCACCCACAACCCTCCCCTTTCCCACTCCCTCTCCCCTTTCATTCACATCAAGATTCATTTTCAATTATCTTAATATACAGAAGATCAACTTAGTATACCTTAAGTAAGGATTTCAACAGTTTGCTCCCACACAGAAACATAAAGTGAAAAATAATAGATGATTTTTTTAAATGATGATGAAATCAGATCAGACCTATTGTCATGTTTAATCCCAGTGAGAGTCAAGTTGGGAATTGATAATTTATTTATTTATTTTTTTTTTACAGAAGATCAGTTTAGTGTACATTAAGTAAAGATTTCAATCGTTTGCACCCCCATAGAAACACAAAGTGAAATATACTGTTTGAGTACTCGTTATAGCATTAAGCCTCAGTGTACAGCACGTTAAGGACAGAGATCCTACATGAGGAGTAAGTGCACAGTGACTCCTGTTGTTGACTTTACAAATTGACACTCCTGTTTATGGCATCAGTAATCTCCCTATGCACCAGTTATGAGTTTCCAAGGCTATGGAAGCCCCTTGAGTTCTCCGACTCTTATCTTGTTTAGACAAGGTCATAGTCAAAGTGGAGGTTCTCTCCTCCCTTCAGAGAAAGGCACCTCCCTCTTTGAAGACCTGTTCTTTCCACTGGGATCTCACTCACAGAGATCTTTTTGCCAGAGTGTCTTGGCTTTCCATGCCTGAAATACTCTCATGGGCTTTTCAGCCAGATCCGAGTGCCTTTAGGGCTGATTCTGAGGCCAGAGTGCTGTTTAGGACATCCGCCATTCTATGAGTCTGCTGAGTATCTCACTTCCCATGTTGGATCACTCTCCCCCTTATTTATTCTATCGGTTGGTGTTAGCAGATACTAGACTTGTTTATGTGCTCCCTTTGACTCTTAGTCCTTTCATTATGATCAATTGTGAACTGAAATTGATCACTTGGAATAGTGAGATGGCATTGGCACATGCCACCTCGATGGGATTGAATTGGAATCCCCTGGTATGTTTCCAACTCTACCAATTGGGGCAAGTCAGCCCGAGCATGCCCCAAATTATACATCTCTTCCCTCTCTTATTCCCACTTTTATGTTTAACAGGGATCACATTTCAGTTAATTTTCAACACTTAAGAATAACTGTGTGATAATTACAGAATTAAACCAGTCATAATAAGTAGAACAGACAAAAAAAATACTATGAGGGATAATGTATTAAGTTGTCCATTAGCAGTCAGGTCTATGCTGATCAAGTCACCATTTCTCATAGTGTCCATTTCACTTCAGGAGGTTTCCTTTTTGGTGTTCAGTTGTCACCGATCAGGGAGAACATATGGTATTTGTCCCTTTGGGACTGGCTTACTTCACTCAGCATGATGTGTTCCAGATTCCTCCATTTTGTTGCAAATGACTGGATTTCGTTGTTTCTTACTGCGGTATAGTACTCTAAAGAATACATATCCCATAATTTCTTTATCCAGTCTACCATTGATGGGCATTTAGGTTGGTTCCAGGTCTTGGCTATTGTGAATTGTGCTGCAATAAACATTAGGGTGCAGACCGGAAAGCTCTTTACTTTAAAGCTGTTATTATAAATCTGAATTTCTACTTTTCCATTGTGTCAAACCATTACAATTCAGAAACCAATTCACAGAATAGGTTTGAAACTACTTTTTAAAACTCAGTTAATTTATTTTAGAGGTTGTTAGATGTTTTTCTTAGATTTTTAAGGTATAATTTGTAAATCTTCCCAGTGATTCTAGTTCTCATTTCTGCTTCCTTTCCTTTCTTTGCTGAAAAAAAATCCAACTAATTGTTTAAAAGTTGAGGAGTTAACAATTTTGTTTTCAAAAATATAGTCTCCATATAGGGGCAATGTGGAGCAATTGATTAAGCCACTGCTTGGGATGCCCACAGCCCACATCATAGTGCCTGGGCTGAATCCCACCTCTGCTTCCAATCCAGCTTCCTGCTGTTGTGCTGTCAAGACAGTAGCTGATGGCCTAAGTCTTTGAGTTCTTACCACCAATGTGGCAGACACAGATGGAGTTCCAGGCTCCTGGCTTTGGTCTGGCCCAGCTTTGGTTGTTGTGGGCATTTGGTTAGTAAACCAACAAAAAAAGAATCTCTCTCCTCCTCTTCTTGTCACTCTGCCTTTCAAATAAACAAATAAAGCCATATATATTTCAAAATTCATGAATCAACATGAATGCTTCAAACTCAAGATGTCATTTCAGGGTTTTGTTTTGTTCATTTTATTTTATTTTTTTTTTCAGTTCTCATGGGATACAGATTCACAGAAGCCTCTGATTCAGATTAATACCAAGAATTTTGGCTCAGTAATGAGCCATATCTGTCCATGGGATTGGAGCTTATGTAATTATGATATTTGGGTCAATTCCAAGGGAATTTGAGAGTACTCCTAAAAGGCTTTAAGTTCAGGAAGTCTTTGGGTTTATTTTAATGACTCCTGTAAATGAACTACAAATAAGAGCTGAGTGGAATTCAAGGATTGCACCCTAGCCTTCAAGGTACTGGAAGCCATAACAGGCTGCAATGCAGTTCAATCAAAATTTAAGAATAATGAGTATTTGAAAACAGTTTCTTATCCTGTGGCAAGATCACATAGAGAAAAACACCTATTCATTGAATTAATCATGAAGTTGGCAGAAGCACAGCTATAGTTCACAACTTGCATATTATGGACGCTAAGCTCAGTAGTCAGCTGTGGAAACAGAGTAGAGACAGAGGATACTTTTCCACCTCATTAAAGGTAAAAGAACAGTTGCCTTATACACCCTCATATTTCATACAGTTACTCAAAGAAATGCTTTCATAATGCAAAGAATGTATCTTTAACCAGCTATTTTTAGCACCCTGATATCTGATAAATTTAATATGGAACAAAGTAGCACTCGATTTTTTTGTCTTACAGAGAACAAAACTAAAAGTAGAACATTTAAAAGTTGTCATACCTACTCTGGTTCTATTAAATGTTAGAAAAATGGAACCAGATAATTCACATGCTCTATTCTTTTGGAAAAACTGGGTCTGATTCTAATCTATATCAGTGGAAGAGTTCTTAGTCTTTTTTTTTTTAAATTTTATAGCTAAGTGAGAAGGAAAAATAATTCTGGGCAAATTCTGAAAACGTTTTAATGAGTAAACTACCCGTCATTGTAGGTGTATAGTTAGGATCAGAGATTTCATTGAGGGGATTCCAACATTGGAAGGCAGATTGATTTTGTGACTTAACAATGTCACGTCCATTGCTGAGATTCTTTTATTCTTTAAAATCATAAAGTAAATTCCTTCATGCCCTGCAATGTTCCAATGATCTATTACAGAGAAGTCACTGATTTTATTATAGTCATGGATTCTATGACCAAGATATTTATATGTGGCCTAGGGAATGAGGCTTTCATCTTTTTTTTTCTACAATGTATGGGATTGCCATTACAAAGGAAAAATATAAAATCATTCTGTGACTATAATGCAGCGAAATAGAAGCTAAAACAAAACAAAGTAAACAATTCAGCATGATTCCCAAAGTCCAAAATTTTTTTCATTTGCAACTTAAAAAATTCTCTATGAAACAACAAATAGGTAAATAGGGGAGAAGTTCTAAAATTATAGAATTTCCATAAAATACTTAAAAAAGAAAATACTGCATATCACAAGAAATGATACAATTATTGCAGCTATTTGAAGAAAATAAGCAGCCTTAAATACAAGTATCAGTAAAAATTATAGGATACTATTTTCTAACTCAAACGTTGGAAAATGAACACAATTCACCAAAAGGAAAAAGGAAAAGTTGTAAAAATAAAAGCAAAAAATAATGAAGTAGAAATATTTTTAAAAACAGTAAAAATAATAATAGTGTTCCTGAAAATATTTTCCCCAAAATAAAGAAACCATTGGCTAACCTAACTTTTTAAGATGAGAGTAAGGTAGACATACAAAATAAAAGGTAATGAGTGGGAAATAATTAAACACACATGTGAGAGCACATACAGTATATACATATCTGAGTATGTATTAGTAGTTTTTCAGTTTGGTGAAAATATATTTGAATCCAGATGAAATGGGAAATTTTGTATGATATGTAATTTTACCCAATGGACATTGCACAAATAGAAGATTAAATAGACCAATTTCCATAAAAGACAAGAAAAAAGTCATTAAAGCATTTATTCACACAAAAGCACCAGGCCTAGATAATTTCAGAGGGGAACTACAGAAATCATTCAAAATTTAGTTTATACTAATATTGTTGTTGCTAATACTAATCTCAAATATTTCAAGCACAGACAGGAAAACTTCTGAATTGTTATGAACTAATTAAAATGTTTGACTCATAAATATGATAAAGGTTTAATAAACAAGAAGTGAACACATCAAGTTCATGGAATATTACTGTCTTTTATATCTTACTAGTTAAATTCAAAGAATTTTTTTTTTTTTTTTTTTTTTTTGACAGGCAGAGTGGACAGTGAGAGAGAGAGACAGAGAGAAAGGTCTTCCTTTTGCCGTTGGTTCACCCTCCAATGGCCGCCGCTGCAGCCGGCGCACCGCGCTGATCCGATGGCAGGAGCCAGGATCCAGGTGCTTTTCCTGGTCTCCCATGGGGTGCAGGGCCCAAGCACCTGGGCCATCCTCCACTGCACTCCCTGGCCACAGCAGAGAGCTGGCCTGGAAGAGGGGCAACCGGGACAGAATCCGGCGCCCTGACCGGGACTAGAACCCGGTGTGCCGGCGCCGCAAGGTGGAGGATTAGCCTATTGAGCCACGGCGCCGGCCTAAATTCAAAGAATTTTTTAAAAGATTTATTTTATTTTTTTGAAAGGCAGAATTACAGTGCAAGAGAGCAAGACTTCGAGAGAGGTGTTCCATCTGCTGGTTCACACTCCAGTTGGTCACAACAACCAAGGCAGGGCCAGGTTGAAGCTAGGAACTAGGAGCTTCTTCCAGATCCCCGACATGGTTGTACTATCAGGGACCTTTACTCAAAATTTTATTCATTATCTTAAGATTATTATTTTCAAGGGTTCATGCCATATATTTAGATAAAGAATTCAAAATATCAGCTGCTTATAAATGAAACAGGCAACATGGTATAATTTTTAGCATTTATACGATAAGAGAAATATGCAGGAGAGTGAAGGCTTTATTCAGGAGAAAAAAAAGTTAGAAATATAAGTTGGGTCCATCCCAGGCAGAGAGCAGGTCGGGAGCAAAGATGTGGAACAAAGCATGCTGTTAGGAGCAGCCGCAGGTAGCATAGCAAGGGCAAGAAAGCAGAGTTAGGCTAGGGCACTCCATACATTTTATCTGCTTCCAAATGGGGAGTGGTTATGTAGTCTGATTGGCAGATGGGTGTCCAGGTTAGACCATGAAAGGGGGCAGGGTGAAGGCATGGTCTCCAGATCACAAATCCAGTGAATTTAATCCTATCTGCCTGCTTTTACCAGGTGCAGAGGTCCAAGCACTTGGGCTACCCTCAGCTGCAGAGTGCCATACTCAGCAGGGGAAAGTCCTGCAGTGCACCTCTGTTCTCTACCAGCATCACAGTCAGAGTCAGAGCAACGCTGTGGGGCAAAGGATATATCCCCTGCATCCTGTAACTGTGGGAGGTGTTCAGCATTAGCCCCAGAGCTTCCCTCATGCACTCTACATGAGCAAGAGGGATCCACCTTAGCTCCTGGGGCCTAACCCCAGAAGCAGCCCATAAAATCTGTTCCCATCCTAGAAGATCAGTGTAATGATCCCACTAAATCCCGCAACACCAGAACTTTAACAAGTGTTCTAAATTTCTCAGTGCCTCTGGAATCTACCTTGTGGAAATAGAGAAGACCCTACTTGCATTCCACTTCTCTGGACTTACATCATCCAGAGTGTGATCATTGTATGTCTTGCAGTCACCCTGTAGGACTGGAACAGGGTCCAGTTCACATCCTCTAGTACTAGGACAAGACTATTGCTATCATAAGCCACAGCACCAGTTGGATTCTAAGCGGACCTGAGGAAGGATCCATCTGCATCACACAGTCCTAGAGCAACAGCAATTGGTGCCAGGAGCTCCAGCATCCCTCAGGGTTGACAGTAGGAGAAGGGGGCAGCTACCCCTCCTCCCTGAGCACCAAGAACAAGACCCTGATTATCATATCCACCAGGGAGGCTGACACCAAACTCTCTGTGGGCCAAAGATACACACCCAAGGAAACCCTTCTTCATCTCAAAGCCACACTTTCATTCCTATGAACTGTAGTAGACTAGTCCACTGTGTCACTTATAGACACAACTGATATTGAGTAAGACAAAAGAAATCACTGGAGACTGCACTCCTGGACTTATCTAGAACAAAAGCCACAGCAACAAGCCAAGTGATACCCACTATACATGTTAAACCATAAACTCTTTTACAATAGAAACCTACTCCATAGAAAGTGGGATACAGCAGACTCATAGGATGGCAGATGTCCTAAACAGCACTCTGGCCTCAGAATCAGCCCTTAAGGCATTCGGATCTGGCTGAAGAGCCCATGAGAATATTTTAGGCATGGAAAGCCAAGACACTCTGGCAAAAAAAAAAAAAAAAAAAACTAAATGAAAGATGTCTGAGAGTGAGATCCCAGTCGAAAGAATGGGCCATCAAAGAAGGATGTACCTTTCTCTGAAGGGAGGAGAGAACTTCCACTTTGACTATGACCTTGTCTAAATATGATCGAAGTTGGTGAACTCAAAAGGCTTCCATAGCCTTGGCAACTCATGACTAGAGCCTAGGGTGATTACTAACGCCATTATCAAGAGTGTCAAATTGTTAAGTCAACAACAGGAGTCAGTGTGTACTACTCCTCATGTAGGATCTCTGTCCTTAATGTGTTGTCCATTGTGAAGTAATGCTATAACTAGTACTCAAACAGTATTTTTCACTGTGTTTCTGTGTGGGTGCACACTGATGAAATCTTTACTTAATATATACTAAATTGATCTCTTGTATATAAAGATAATTGAAAATGAATCTTGATGTGAATGGACTGGGAGTGGGAGCGGAAGATGGGGGGGTGCGGGTGGGAGCGAGTTATCGGGGGGGAGCCATTCTAATCCATAAACTGTACTTTGGAAATTTATATTTACTAAATGAAAGTTTAAAAAATTTTAAAAAGAAACCTACTCCATAGAAAGAAGGGATGAATATACCAGATGGGCAGATGTCAACATAGGGAAATAGGAGACATGAAGAAACAGGTAGCATGATGCCTCTGAAAGAACATAATACTCCCCCAGAATTAAACCCTGAACTGAAAGAAATCTATGCAATGGCAAATGCAGAATTCAAAATAGTGATTGTAAGAAACTCAATGAGATGCACAATAGCATCAGGTAAGAAGACACCATGTTGAGCGAAATAAGCTGGACCCAGAAAAACAAATGCTGCACCTTCTCCATTATAGGGCAGAGCTAAAATTTAAACAAAGAAACAAGTGTCTATGTGTATCAGTATTGCTGTAAATATAGATTTGTAAAACTTTATTTTACACTTTATTAAACCAATGGTTAAAAGTGTTACAATACTATAGTTTTAATGACATGTGTTAAAATTTACTGTATATGGATGAAATGGTCATTTTCCCATTCAATTATTATTTATAGCCATTGCCTATATCTCAGTGGCCTAGAGTTTGTTGCTTTTTACTTGTTAAACTACTTATTTGGTAAAGAATTAAACCTTCTTACTGTGATGTAATTTAAATATATTTTTTTCTCAAAAACTAAAAAAACAAGGATAGAAAGAAAGGGAGAAGAAAAAGGTGAGAGGGAGAGCAGAGGAGAGCGGGAGGGAGGAAGGAAGGGAACATCATTATGTTCTCAGAATTTTATCTACAGGATTCCAAGATGGCAGAATAGCAAACGATGTACTAAGGATTAATTGTTAAGAAAAAAAGTGTAGGAAAAGCACTCTTAGTGGAGAATTAGAGAGAAAACCACAGTGGAATTTCTACAGAAGGAAGAGAAATGCTGTGGACCTGTGTGGAAGGTGCAGACGCACAGCACGAACATGAACACAACACACAACTCCCGCAGCCAAGAGCTGGAGCAGGCAGCAGCTTGGAGACAGAGGTGAGAACAGACTGCAGCAACCCATGGTGATGCAGTCAAAGGGAGAGCATGGTGTGGAGCCCTGGGGACTAGTGGTTATCTGCAGACCCAGTGGAAGTAAAAGGGGCACATTTCTCTGGCCCCATACTCCCCACGACAGCTCCCGCTGCCCCACTGAGAAGGTGGGTGCCATTTTGGGTCTGGGTGGCAGCTGCGGAAGCCATTGTGCAAATGCACACACATCAACTGGCTGGGACAGGATGCCATTTTTTCAGCAGAACTGGTGGCAGTGCAAGGAGACAGCAACATTCAGCCAGTTGCTCTTGTGTACACATGTGGTCCTGAGATTCTAGTGGAGGGAAAAATCCACAGTCCCCACTGACTGTAAGCCTGGTTGGGAGGATTGAGAGGGTGCTGGACACCCGTGTACATTGTGAGGTACCCCCCCAACGTCCCAACATACTACAGGCTCCAGGTCTCAAGCCACCTAGGCGAAGCTGGCTTGGGAAACACCTGCTTCTCTGTGGACCAGGGAGGCTGGCAGGGCAGAGTAGAACCTCTGCACCCAGTGTCTATGGGAGTCTTGTGTGCTGACACGGGGGGGACTCAGTGGCTGCAAGAAAAATTGCAGAGTATAGCTGGGTCTCTGGGAAATCACTGGCTGTGGCTACACATGTTGGGAGATCCTCGGTTCCCTGGAGCATGTCATCGCAGCAGGAACTGTGCTCAGAGTGAGGACTGTGCAGATCACTTGTGCAGTTCATGTGGCAGTGTGGACGAGTGTTGAACCCACTGAAGGCTAATGCCCAGGCATTGCTCACCTTGGAGGGGAGAGGGTGAGGGTGTGATCACACCAGCAGAGATGACCATTCCCCATCCCCTCTTTCGTTAACAAGAGGAGATCTACTATGCTCAACTTAGGTGTTACCCTGGATACTTGCCCCACCCTGGAGCACTGACCAGAACTCCCTGGCCACACCCAGCACAAACCTGGTATTCACTGAAAGTGCAGACATTTTACTAAGCCATAGAGGCATATTTCAAAGATAAAACACTTCAGAAGAAAAAAAAACAGCAAGTAACTCCAAAAAAGCCTAAAATGAAATGCAGAAATTCAAGAAACAAGAATAAAGAAGACATCATGACCTGCCCCCCACAAAGGAACACAATAATATTCCAATATAAGAATATGAAGATGAGAGGCCTGCTCTGTGGCGCAGCAGGTTAAAGCCCCGGCCTGAAGTGCCAGCATCCCATATGGGTGCCAGTTCTAGTCCCGGCTGCTCCTCTTCTGATCCAGCTCTCTGCAGTGGCCTGGAAAAGCAGTAGAAGATTACCCAAGTCCTTGGTTCCCTGCAGCAATGTGGGAGACCCACAGGAATCTCCTGGCTCCTGGATTCGGAGCTCTGGCCGTTGCAGCCATCTGGAACCAGCAGATGGAATTCCTCTCTCTCTGTCTCTACCTCTCTCTGTAACTCTGTCTTGCAAATAAATAAAATAAATCTCTAAAAAAAACAGAATATGAAGATGAAGAGTTTTATGAAATGTCAGAAACAGAATTCAAAATATTAATTAGGATTACTCAAAAGCATTCAGAAGCAAATCCATGAACTAAAGAAAACCACACATAATATGAATGAATTTTTTTCTTTGAAATTGAGATTTTAAACAGAAATTCAAAACAAAATATTAGAAATGAAGAATCTAATATGTGAAATAAAAAATGCAGTCGAAATCCTTAACAGCAAGCTTGGTAAGGCAGAAGAAAGAATATTTGAGATAGAAGACAAATCTTTGGAAATTTTTCAGTCAGACATAAAAAAAAAGAAAAAGAAGAAGGAATTAAAGCACTTTTAAAAAGTGTTGGATGCTGGCGCCGCAGCTCAATAGGCTAATCCTCTGCCTTGCGGCGCCGGCACACCAGGTTCTAGTCCCAGAGTGGGCGCCGGATTCTGTCCCGGTTGCTCCTCTTCCAGGCCAGCTCTCTGCAGTGGCCCGGGAAGGCAGTGAAGGATGGCTCAAGTGCTTGGGCCCTGAACCCCATGGGAGCTCCACCAGGAGAAGCACCTGGCTCCTGCCTTCGGATCAGCATGGTGCGCCGGCCACAGCGTGCCAGCCACAGCTGCCACTGGAGGGTGAACCAACGGCAAAGGAAGACCTTTCTCTCTGTCTCTCTCTCTCTCTCTCACTGTCCACTCTGCCTGTCAAAAAAAAAAAGTGTTGGAAAGTTGGGGCTGGCACAGTGGCACAGCGGGTTAAAGCCCTGGCCTAAAGCTCCGGCATCCCATATGGGCACCACTTCATGACCCGGCTGCTCCACTCCCGATCTAGCTCTCTGCTATGGCCTGGGAAAGCAATAGAAGATGGCCCAAGTCCTTGGACCCCTGCACCTGGGTGGGAGACCCAGAAGAAGCTCCTGGCTCCTGGCTCCTGGCTTCAAATCGGTGCAGCTCTGGCCATTGCAGCCAACTGGGGAGTGAACCAGCGGATGGAAGACCTCTCTCTCTCTGCCTCTCCTTTTCTCTCTGTTTTCTCTGACTTTCAAGTAAACAAATAAATCTTTAAAAAAATAAAAAAGTATTGGATAATTATAGGATAATATCAAATGGCCCAACATATGAATATTAGTATTTCCTGAAGGTATGGAAAGAGATTGAACAAGAAGACCTATTTAGTGAAATGATTACAGAAAACTTCCACAATTTAAAGAAAGAGAGGGACATTCAACTATGCAAACAACATACCTAAATGGAGCCATGAAGACATGAAAAATTTAAGCAGACCAATAACCAAGAGGAAACTTGAATCAGTAATAAAGACCATTCCAACAATGAAATACCCAGGACTTGACAGCTTCACTGCTGAATTCTACCAGACATTTGAAGAACTAATTTCAATTCTTCTCAAGCTATTCCAAACAATTGAAAAGGATGGAATCCTGCCATTTGCCTTATATGAAGCCAGCACAGGCAATCAAAACCAAAAATGACAAGTGGGATTCCTTCAATCTGAGAAACAAACAACTCAGCAAAGTGAAGAGGAATTAACAGAATGGGAGAAAATATTTACAAACTATGCAACTGATAAAGGGTTAATGTGCAGAATCTATAAAGAACTTATTAAATTCAACAACAAAACAATCTAGTTAAGAAATGGGCAAAGAACTTGAACAAGCATTTTTCAAGAGAGGAAATTCAAATTGCAAATAGACACTTGAAAAAATATGCAGGATCCTGACAGTTGATGTACAATGTAATACTTTATCCATTTTAGTATTTTTTTTTTGTTCTAGTACCATTGGTTGACTCTGTAATTAACACACAATTATTCTTAGGTGTTTAAATTTTAACTGAAAAGTGATCCCTGTTAGGAATTTGGAAAACATTATGCTGAGTGAAATAAGCCAATACCAAAGGGACAAATACCACATGTTCTCCCTGATAGGTGACAACTAACTGAGCACCAAAAAGGAAACCTGTTAAAGTGAAATGAACACTATGAGAAACAGTGACTTAATCAGCCCTCGCCCTGACTATTGATGAACAACTTAATATGTTATCCCTCTTAGTATTTTTTTTTGTTTTTCTACTTAATACTTTTGGTTGAATACTGTAATCAATACACAATTATTCTTAAGTGCTGAAAATTAACTGAAAAGTGATTGCTGTTAAATATAAGAGTGGGAATAAGAGAGGGAAGAGATGTTCAATTCAGGACATGCTCAAGCTGACTTACCTCAAATAGTAGAGTTAGAAACATACCAGGGGATTCGAATTCAATCTCATCGAGGTGGCATGTACCAATGCCATCTCACTAGTCCCAGTGATCAATTTCTGTTCACAACTGATCGTAATGATAGGACTAAGAACCAAAGGGATCAAATAAACAAGAATAGTGTCTGCAAATACTAGCTGATAGAATCAAAAAGGGAGAGAATGATCCAACATGGGAAGTGAGATACACAGCAGACCCATAGAATGGCAGATGTGCTAAACAGCACTCTGGCCTCAGAATCAGCCCTTAAGGCATGTGGATCTGGCTGAAAAGCCCATGAGAGTATTTCAGGCATGGAAAGCCAAGACACTCTGGGGGAAAAAAAAAATGACCTAAATGAAAGATCTCTGCGAATGAGATCCCAGTGCAAAGAACAGGTCATCAAAGGAGGAGGTACCTTTCTCTGAAGAGAGGAGAGAACTTCCACTTTGACCATGGCCTTATCTAAATATATTCAGAGTCGGTGAACTCAGGGGGCTTCCATAGCCTTGGCAGCTCATGACAAGAGCCTAGGGTGATTACTGATGCCATAAACAAGAATGTCAATTTGTTAAGTCAACAACAGGAGTCACTGTGCACTTACTCCTCATGTAGGATCTCTGTCCTTAGTGTGCTGTACATTGAGATTTAATGCTATAACTAGTACTCAAACAGTATTTTTCACTTTATGTTTCTGTGTGGGAGCAAACTGTTGAAATCTTTACTTAATGTATGCTAAACTGATCTTCTGTATATAAAGAGAATCGAAAATGAATGTTGATGTGAATGGAAGGGGAGAGGGAGTGGGAAAGGGGAAGGTTGCGGGTGGGAGTGACGTTATGGGGGGGAAGCCATTGTAATCTATAAGCTGTACTTTGGAAATTTATATTCACTAAATAAAAGTTTAAAAAAATGTAAAAAAATATGCAGGATCACTAGCCTTCAGGGAAATGGAAATCAAAACCACAATGAGGTTTCACTTCACCCCAGTTAAAATGTCTTTCATACAGAAATCAACAAATAACAAATGCTGATGAGGATGTGGGATAAATATACCCTATGTAAACTGGTGCAGTCACTGTGGAAGACAGTACGAAGATACCTCAGAAATCTGAATATAGACCTAACATATGACCCAGCCATCACACTCCTGGGAATTTATCCAAACCAGAAGAAATTAGCATATGAAAGAGTTATCTGTACTCCCATGATCATGGCAACTTTATTCACAATAGCTAAGATAGGGAATCAACCCAGATATCAGTCAACTGTTGACTAGATGAAAGAAATTATAGGATATATACATTATTGAAATGAAATCCTGTGTTTTGAGACAAAATGGATACAACTGGAAAATCACTACACTTAGTGAAATAAGCTGGTCCCCAAAAGACAGATACCATATGTTTTCCCTGATCTGAGGTAACTAAAAGCATGACTAAAATGTCATATATTGGAGTGCATGGACATTTTGAGATTCTCTGATTGGTTACAACCCTTGTCTCTTCTGTTGAGGTAAAGTTTTTTTTTTTCTTCATATTATTTGTTGAACTCTTTCACTTAGTGTAGGATTAACTTTATGGTCTAAGTAAACTGAAAGGAGATCTTTGTAAATATTATGAATGAGAATGTGAAAGGGAGGGGGGCAAAGGGTTGAAGTATTGGTGGTAGGGAGGGTAGTGTGGAAATATAACTATGCCCCTAAATCTGCACATATGAAATACATGAAACTTGTATAACTTAAATAAAAATTTAAAAAATAAAGAATAAAAAGTAAAACATTCACATGTAGTATTATCTAAACTTGACTATATAGTAAATCAGAGAACAAACTATTAGATTCTAACTTCCTGTAATACATAGAGTAATGTGCTAAATATTATTAAGCTGATTTGGAAATATCTAAAACAATGAAATGTATTTTACTATTTAAATTTAAGGCATTATCTTTAATCCTGTCACATAACTTTAAAAAAATCAATCTAAAGGTTCTAATTTCTTAACTGTTATTGTTCTAGCGTTGGAATATTCCATTTTTTAATATTATCTGTAACCTAAAAAAGGAATTGTATTTAAAAATCACGCTGAATCTATTAAAAACTAATTAAAATTTAAAATTAAAAAGGTTTTAAAAAAGCACTCTTCCCTAAGACAGCATTTAAAAATTGTGTATATTTAAGAATATTAAATAATTATTTTCTTATAATTCCATGGTCTATAAATAATAACAAAGGAACGTGGAGTATTTATTTTTCAACAATCTGATTTTTTTTGAAAATCTTAGATCAAAAAGCAATTTATAATAAGAAACAAATAGTAAACTCCCAATGTTGTTATTATGTAACCTCAACATTATCAACACATGGAGATCTTATTTTTCCTGTACCTCACCTGTTCCAGGCATCGTATTATTTGTTCCATAAATGTATTGATCTCTAAAATTTAAATCTTTTTTTATTTTATTTTATTTTTAAAAAAGTGTCATGGCATCAGGGGCATGATGTGAGTGGGAGTCCCAAACATGGTCATTTTATTATAACAACATTATAGTGGCCTAAAAGCCATCTCTAGGACACAACCTGCAGTTGTATTGGATATTTCCAGCTAGTACAGGTTCTAAGTTTACAACATTGTGGAGCTTATGGTTTCCACTACCTAGAAGGGAGTGGAGAGGAGTCTTGGAAGTACACGGAAGGAGGGTTTGGGCCAAGCCAAGAAACAGAGCTTGGGTACCACAGAGAAAGAGGTTGGGACAGTCAGTGAATGGAAAGGGAGTTTGGATAGCAGGTATGGCATGCAGGCTGTGCGGGCCGTTGTGCGGGGGCTGGCTGTGGCAGTGGCTGCTGCTGTGCTGGCTGGCCAGAGCAGTTGGCATTTGCTGGCTGGAGCTGTGGGTCGTACTGTGGGCTCTGTTGGCCTGAAGCAGGGCAGTGCCATCACTGCCTCAATTCCTCTCTACTAGCTGTCTACCTGCTCATATCACATTAATCTAATGCAGCCAGATAAAATGCATTACCTGAAACGTAAGGCTTATGTGCTTTTTTAGGCATAGGATATGTTATCCTGATCTGGGGAGGGATATCATATAAAAATAGAATTAGTTTACACCTTATCCTATTTATGTAGATTTTAATCTTTCCTGCACTGAATTTTTTCTTCATCTTATTTCTGATTTGCACATAATCAATGAGTCATTCTCTGTTGGTAGTAGTGATGATCAGAAACTCAATTCTGTGGATTTATTCAAGGTTGGCAACCTATTTCTGTCAAGGGCCAGATGGTAAATATTTTAGGCTTGAAGGCCATATGGCCTCTGTGGCAAGTACTCAACCCAACCATTACTGTGCTCTTGTAGTCTTTGGGTTGCGACAGAAAAATACCAAAAACTGGGCAGCTTGAAAACAACAAAAATTTATTTCCTGTAGTCCTAGTAGCTGAAAAGAAAAAAAATCAACATGTCTATGAGTCCAGAGATGTGGAAGGGGCTAGGGCTAGGAGTCTCTCTCTGGTCTCTGAAAGAAGAGCATTCATGAGGGCTCTGCTTCCATGACCAAATCACCTGCCAGAGACCTCCCCTCCTAACATTATCACTTGTGGATTAGTCTTTCAATACATGAACACAAACATTCAGACTATTTCAAATTCAGAAGCAGCCATGGACAATATATAAATGAATAACATGCTTGGGTCGATATATTTTACATGTAAGTTTTAAAATTTTAATTTCTTATACTTTTCATGTATCCAAAAATATTACCATTCTTTTGATTTATTTGCAAACACTTTTAAGCATTTATAATCTTCCCTTTTTGTGTCATTCAAGATAGGCATTGGGCCCACAGATCGACTGGTTTGCCAGCTCTGGTCCAAGTATTTGATGAGTAATAGTACCTATTCCCAGTTAGATGAGAGGCAGGAACATCTGGCTTACAGTCTATTTGGCTTTTTGTCTATTAGCAGCTCAATTTCATTTAAAAATTATATACCCATTGAGAAAATAATTTTTGATATGTGGAACTGTGTTTTATGTTTGTGTTTACATTTTAAATTGTTTATTCATTTCCATTTTATCTGAAAGATACAGAGACGGGAGGGAAGACAGAAAGAGAAGTTCAATCCCCCAAATGTCTCGAATAATCAATGGTCAGCATGCAAAGCCAGCTCAAACTGGGTTTCCCATGTGGGTAACAGGGACCGAAGTACTTGAGTACTTGTCTCCAAGGTAGTAGGGAGCTGGGTCAGAGACAGTCCCAGCTGTAGCTATCCTAACATGGCATGTCGGCATCCTAAGAAGCATCTTAACTGCTGTGCTAAATACCCATCCTTTGTCTTCACGTTCAACCTGTGGCTGCACTTTTACACCTGAAGCTATGTGATCTCTATGTGTCTGTTTGCCTAAGTTTCTTCGTCCATATTTGGCGAAGCTTTTACCTCTCATTACTTTCTTGTCTCTTGATGTTTTAAGAGATTAATAAGTACTTATATAAATAAAACATTTATAAAATTCCAAGAAAACAAGAAAATTAAGCTTCTAATATTTTCATAGCTGAAATTAGACTTAAAGTTAGCATTAAAGTAAGACTTTACAAAGCATCTTTCTTGTAGAAACCGACAGCACAGAAAGATTTGTAATTAAGAGCAGAACAGAATGATTTAAAAATGAACAGCTGTAACCTGTCCCTGATTTATCAGTGTTAAGTATTATACAAATTGTACATTATGTCTTGAGGTTTCATCACATGGAGAATATTAATCTAAAATTTCTAAATTTATAGGTTTACTATTAAACTTACCATGTTTCTACATAATATTGAGATTCTGACAAATCTAAGTTTGGGTTTAACTCATTCTGCTTTTTATATTTATATATAATATATTATTATTATATTGTATTAATAGTAGTTTATAGTATGCCAATTGAAATAAAATCACCCAAACCTTTAATTACTGGTAAATTAAACAAATTTATAGGTAATTCTTAGATTTGTAGTTAATTTCAAAATAAGGTGGAAAATTGAAACAAAGATTACAAGACTTATTTAATCTTATATACATTTGTTTTTTGTTTTTGTATGCCAGAGAGTTTATATTTTTGATACATGAATTTATTTATATTCTTTTGTAAAATCTGAGTCTGAAAAGAAGCTATATGTTATAATTTTTATGAATTCACTATTTTAATGAACTTGTTCTTTGTTCTTTTTTTGATTAATGCTTTCATTTTAAATTAATGGCAGCAAATTTGTACAATGGAGTGTATCCAGTCCATTACCTAATTCTGTAAATAAAATTTTGTGGGAACACAACCACCCTCGTTTATTTAGATACTGACCAGGGCAGCTTTCTTGCTACACCAGCAAAGTTGAAGAGCTGTACCAAAAGCTGTATGGCCCACAAAACCTAGACTTTTAACTATCTTGTTCTTTATAGAAAATTTTGCCAATATCTTAACTAAAAATAAAATCTAAGTTTACCTTTTACTTTCTATGTCATCCACATAGAGGGTGGAAATTCTATTTCTTATAATAATCATTTTCAGTAATTTATATTGGCTTTACCATATCATTAACTATTAACAGAAAACATTTTTCTGAAACTGTGGAAGAGCTAAGGTTTTTTACAATATCATTTTTGTCTATATTTATTTTTAAAATGTTACATTACCACTCTTATTAAATGAATCTGAATATTGTTTTCCAAATATTCTATCATAATAAAATGAACAGACGCCCAATATTAACTTTCATTTGCTTTCTAAAGATTGAATGTAAATGTAGGCCATATTTCTTTAAACAGATCCACAGTGTTAAGAGATACATGGGAAGGCTGTTCAAGCCAGATGAGACACTTAGCCCTCCCTAGTATGAGTTTATATGCCTTTAGAAGAAAGCCCAGGAGTTTTCCCAAGGCCCTTACTGAGCATTTGTTTTTACCTTCAGGAGAAAGGCTGATAAAAATCTTTATGAAATAGCTCGTTATCATACCCAATTAGAAAATATTATTGTCCTCCATTCTGATATTACTAGTTGCAGTTACAAATGAACCATCATCATTAAATGTTTATTATCTACAAATAATTTTTGATATACTGCATTGTAAGCCTGGAAACTCTTCTACAAATTACAGACTTTTATTATTTTTTTCATTTAAAGGGAAGTGTGAGAGCTTCATTGAAATGACTGTACAAGATATCCTAAACAATTGATCCTTTGAGGAATAGACTTCTGTACAAGCTTAGATGACTTTTAGACCATAACATTGGAGGGAGTCAGGCTTTTTTTTTTGTTTATTTAACAACTTATTTATTTGAAAGACAGAGTTATAAAGAGAGAAAGAGAGAGAGGAAGAGACAAAGAGAGAGCGATCTTCCATTAAGATTTCTAGGACTATTTTTAGGTCAGAGGTAAAGACATCATGAAATCAGACTGCTGATCAAAATCAGCACACAAATATTAATTAAGCAGCACTTACTGAACTAACTAGAAATCTTCTATCATGGTTATTTGCCGGGAATATAGTTGGTACCATTTTAGCACTTTTGTGATTATACAGGGAAATTCTTTCCCTTCTTATATTATTTCTAGCTGTTGATATAAACGGGTCACATTTGTAAACTGAAATGAAACATTTAAATTAACACATGGTTCCTGGCAAGCCTCCAGAATTCAGAAACGGTTACTGAGTATCTCTTATTTTTTGTGGCGATACGTTCATGTAGAGGTTCAATTAGAATCTTGTCCTTTTTCTGAAGACATAATTACAGAAACTGATCGTGCAACCAAGATCTTACCTTCAGTGACATATTTTAAACTACTTCTCATTCATTCAGTTATGACAGGCCACTATTAAAGAGCAGTGTTGCCTTTATACATGGAGGCATAGTATAAAATGACCTCTCAGGAATACTTACATGCCAATAATGGGTTCCCAGTCTTACATGTAGTAGATATAGTCAGCTCCTGTCAGCTAGGAATCTTAAAATAATTTTGGGAACTTCAAGAAGAAAGATATCCTCTAAATCTATATACATTAAAGGTGAAATCTGGGGGGAAGAAGTTTTTTTTTTAGCTCAGTTTATAAGCTTCATACTACCAATAATTGAAGGTTTAAAAAGTCCCATCTGATATTTCTTATGAAAACTTTAAAAAGATGTTAGTTTTATGGCTTTAGTTGTTGCCCAACATTATATATGACTATATTTGCAAAGCAATTGAAGGAAGCCTACAGAATTCACTACTATTCTTGCCAAACTTATGAACCTAAATGGAACAAGCATTTTTATGAATAAGGGTGACCATGTTTATGATCACAAGGGAAGATGCCTGTCATGAAGAATTGTGGATGACTTTTAAATGTCAGCAAAAGAGACTATTCAATGGAAAGTTGGGCAATGCAGAGCTAATTCTCTGAGGATCATCTGATTTCCTGGAGATGTGCTTATTTGATCATCTTTAGATGGCTTATAAGTATTTATAGAGATTAAGCTTATTTTGATCTGATGACTATAAGGTGTTTCCTTTATAATAGTGTAAAATGGTTGTTATTCACTGTGATTCAGGTAAATTTTCACAGGTATGTAAATTTTACATATTACTGATACATAGTTCTCAATATACAGTATGTATTTTAATAAATTAGTACTATATTATTTACTTTATAGACTATTTTATGTTTATGAATACTATGAATTTATGAGTAATGTGAATGTAAGCAAAATAAAAGTCAGCAAACACATCTCTTCAAAAGGCACAAAAGAAAATGTTTTGAAACACTACTTTTGGGGGATGGTGCCACGGCTCAATAGGCTAATCCCCTGCCTGCAGCGCTTGCTCACCGGGTTCTAGTCCCGGTCGGGGTGCTGGATTCTGTCCTGGTTGCTCTTCCTCCGTCCAGCTCTCTGTTGTGGCCCAGGAAGGCAGTGGAGGATGGCCCAAGTGCTTGGGTCCTGCACTCGCATGGGAGACCAGAAGAAGCACCTGGCTCTTGGCTTCGGATCAGCACAGTGCGCTGGCAGCAGGGTGCCAGCCGCAGTGGCCATTGGAGGGTGAACCAATGGTAAAAGAAGACGTTTCTCTCTGTCTCTCTCACTGTCCACTCTGCCTGTCAAAAAAAAAAAAAAAAGGAAAAAGAAAAAGAAACTATACTTCTGGGAAAAAAATTAATGCAACACAGATCTGATAATGATTGTATCAAGAATATATAAAGAAATCTTCTAAAGCCATAAAGATAGCCTCAAAACTCATTGTATTAGTTATCTATTTGTTGTGTAAAAATATCACTCTAAAACTCAGCATTTATAAAACAGCAACATTTTTATTTGATTTATTTATTTATTTATTTTTTTGCAGAACAGGAATTTGATGAGTCTCATCTGAATGTCTCTGACCTAGGATCTCTTATTGTAAGAGATTCAAAATGTCAGGGAGACTATATTCTCATTTGAAGACTTTCTTCTAGGAGGGTATTCATTGTCCTGCTTCTACACATGGTTGTTGGCACAATTCTGTTATTTCCAGCTAGTTGAACTGAAGTTCTCAATTTCCTGTAGCTATTGACTAGGGTTTTCCCATACTTCCTTACTATGTAGAACTCTCCATTGAGTAACTCACAGAACAGCACCTAATTCGCAAGAAATGAGGCAAAGGTAAGACTCAGTAAGTTGAAGCAAGAGTCTACTGGTAATATAATCCCATAATCTACATTTCATCATTTTTGTCGTGTTCTACAAGCAAACCACTAGGTCTAGCCCTAACTCAACTGGAATAGAATGCAGAGGATGTGAAAATCTGGAGGCAAATAGTACTGGTACCTGTTCCACCTTGCAAGCTACCTATCTTAGTCAAGAATAGAAATTTACAGAATGGATGACTGGATGTATCAGGCATAGTTGCCTCTTCAAAAGATGCTCAAAACAGAGAAAAATACTGCAGAAATTTCACTACAGCGTTTATGTCATAGTGCCAGAGTGCACTGGGTATGTGCCTGTGCCAGTGTGGAGCACTGAAATACACAGTGGCCTTACAAAGAAGGAAACTAAGCAAATAGCATCTACCGTGCTATCTCTTGAAATCAGTCCTGAATCAGGAGGGTTTGTGCAGTGGAGAAAGAATAAGAAGGAGGTCCCTAACAGGGGGACCTCTAAAAGAACACAATAACTCTAGCAACAGACACAAGAGCAACAGAATTTGATGAATTCCCTGACAAAGAATTCAAAAGAAGGATTTCTTAAGGAAACATAATGAGATACAGTGAATACAGACAGACAATTCAACAAAATCAGGAAGAAAATTCATAATGTAAATGAGGAATTCAGCAAGAAATAGAAATAGCATTAAAAAAGGAACCTAACAGAAACTTTGGAACTAAAAAAAAAAAAAAAAACCCTCTTTAAATGAGATCAACAAAACAACTGAGAACCTACACAACAGATTGAACCAAGCAGAATAAATTTCTAATCTTGAAGGCCCTTTTTGGAAATAACTGTCAGATTTGAAAAAAAGGAAAACATTTTCAAAGAATGAACAAAACTTATAAGATGTTGGAATATAATTAAGTTAACACATATTCACATTATGGTATTCTAGTAGGAGAGAGAGGGAAGGGCACAGAAGACCTGTTCCACAAAGCAGCCACAGAAAACTTTCCAAATCTTAGGTAAAATATGGAATGAGAAAAGCATCAAGTCACCTAAAAGGGAATCTGCACTTGACTAATGACAGACTCTCAACAGAAACCTTACAAGTCAGGAAAGAACGCAATAATATATTTAAAGTTCTGGAAAAAAAAAAAAAAACAAGAACACTATACTCAGAATATCCATCTTCAGAAATTAATGAGACTAATAATTTTTCCAAGACAAACTGAAACTGGGGGAATTCATTACTACCAGACCAGAAATGCTTAAAGAATCCTATACTACAATAAAAAAAGATGACAGCTACCATCATAAAACACGTGGAAGTATACAAGGAAAGAAATAATAAAGATTAGAGCAGTGTGGCAGATATTGTGATGCACAGGTTAAGCTGCTGCTTGGGATACCCACATTCCATGTTGCATTGCTCCTGTACTTCTAATCCAACTCCTGTTAAACGTACTTGGAAAGCTATGAGCATGGCTTAACCACTTCAGTCTCTGCCGCCCACATGAAGACGCAGATTGAGTTCCTTGTTTCTGGCTCCACTCTGGCCCAGCCCCACCCCAGCAGTCTCTTGAAGAGAGAACCGGGGCATGAAAGATATCCCTCACTTTCTCTCTTTGCTTTTCAAATAAGTAAATAAATATTTTTAAACAATCAGAGCACAATTAAATAAAATTGAAACTAAAAGATTGATTAAATAGTAGGTCTTTTGAAAAGATAAATAAAAATCCCAAACCTCTAGCTAGACTAACCAAGGGAAAAATAATGACTCAAATAAATAAATAAAATTAGAAATAACAAAGGAGATATTGTGATTGATATAACAGAAATACAAGAGACCAATAAGGACTGTCATGAGCAACTATATGCAAAGAAATTAGAAAACATGAAAGAAATAGCTAAATGTCTAGAGACATATAACCAACTGAAATTGAATTACGAGAACATAGAAAATCTGATCATATCAATAACAAGCAATGAGATTAAATCACTAATAAAAAGTCTCTCAACAACAAAAAAGACTGGATGACTTCACTGCTGAATTCTATCAAACCACCACAGAACAATTCTCAAACTATTCCAAAGAATTAAAGGCAAGGGAGCTTTTTCAAATTCATATTATGAATCCAATATATCAAGATCCATCAAGGACTACAAAAAAAGAATTTTGTAATCCAATTTCTCTTATGGGCACAAAGTCAAAAATTCATAAGGAAACAGTATCAAATCGAGTCTAATATCATACAAAAAGAAAATTCACACACCCATGATTAAGTGAGATTTATCCCAGAGATGAAAAATGGTTCAACACACATAAATCAATAAATTGAATACCTCACAGCAAGGAAATTAGGATAATAATTACAAGACAATCTCCATAGGTGAAAAAAGAATTTGCTGAAGTTTAATATCTCTGCATGATTAAAAAAAACCTTCAAAAGTTAAGTATTGAAACATTGTACCTCAAAACAATAAATCTATTTATGATAAACTCTCAGAAAACATCATATTGAATTGGGAAAAACTGAAATTGCTTCCTATCTGATCAGGAACAAGACAAGAATCTTTACTTTTACCATTCTTATTCAAAAACTATTGGAAATCTTAGCTAGCGCAGTAAGTCTATAGAAAAGCCAAGGACATTGAAGCAGAAAAGAGAGAGGTTAGATTTTCCTATTTGCATACATTATGATTTTATATATAGGAAACCTAAAACCTTCACCAAAGATTGTTAGAAGTGTAAAACAAATTAGTTAGGTTATATGATATAAAATCAATATTCAAAAACTAATAGCTTTTTTCTATGTCAATAATGAAGTAGCTGAGAAAGATATCAAGAAAGCAATACCATTGATGACAGCTACCAAAAAGCGATTTTAGGAATAAATTTAACCAAGGAGTAAATGACCTCTGCATTGAAAGTTACAAAACATTCATTAAAGACATTGGAAAGGACACACAAAAATGAAAAGACCACTCATATGCATTGGTTGGGAGAATTAGTATTACTAAAATATCCATACTAGCCAAAATGATCTATAAGCTCAATGCAATTTATATCAAAATATCTATAATATTATTTAAAAATAGGAAAATATTTCCTGTTTTCATAATTTGGAATATTTATTAATATACTGAGACATTCTGTGGAAATAGTATTTGAAACAGTGTCCTAAAATTGCAGTCTTTCTGATTGTATCTGATACTTAACCTACACCTGTGAATCTTTCTTCACCTCAAATATAGCATTAAATATATTCACATATGTATATTTTTCTTGAAAACAGAGATATTAATAGCACAAAGTGAGGGATGCATGATAATGGGTGAGAAGGGTACATTGTTATTTACATTGGATGATTCAATGAAGCAATATTAATAGTTGTACAATACCAAATTATATGACATTCACTCAATTTTAATATTCTCTATTAACTTCTAAAAATAAAACATGTGATATTTGTTATTCTGAGTCTGGCTTATTTCATTTAGCACAATGATCTCCAAATCCATCCATTTTGTTGCAAATGTTAACATTTCATTCTTTTTTATGGCTAAGCAATATTCCATATTTATTTATACAGTATTTTCTTTTTCCAGTATCAGTTAATGGACATAGAGGTTAACGCCATATCTTTACTACTGTGAATTGAGTTGGTATAAACATTGAGTATATATAATTCTTTCATATGCTGATTTTGTTTCCTTTGGATATATATTCCCAGGAGTTGGGTAAGTGGTTCATATGGTATATCTATTTTTAGTTTTATGAAGAATTTCCATAATGTTTTCCTTAATGGTTGTATCAATTTGCATTCACCAATACCAAAAGTGTATTAGAGTACATTTTTCTCTACAACCTTGCCAGCATTTGTTATTTCTTGATTTTTGGATAATAGCCTGTCCAACTAGAGTGAGGGAATACCTCATTGCAGTTTTTATTTACATTTTCATGATGACTAATGACCTTGAGTGTTTTTTCACATGTCTTGCTTTTCACACTTTGGAAAGTATGTCTTCACATCATACCCACACTTCTTAGCTGGATTGGTTTTGATGTTTTGCATTTCTCGAGCTGCTTATATCTTCTGGACATTAGCCCTTTATTGAATGTATAGTTGGCCAACATTTTCTCCCATTCTGTCATTTGGCTCTTCCATTTGGTAGTTGTTTGCTTTGCAGTGCAGAAATTTCTTAGATTGGTATAATCCCATTTGTCTATTTTTTATTCTTACTGCCTGTGCTTCTGAGGTCTTACCCAAGAAGTTCTTGACTTAAGTCAGTGTCATTAGTCATTTTCCTTATGTTTTTCCCCAGCAGTTTGATGGTTTTGTGACTTAAGACTACAACCTTTATTATTTACTTACTTATTTATTTATTTATTTTCAAAGTCAGAGTTAGAGAGAGAGGGACAGACACAAAGAGGGAACTTCAATCCACTGGTTCACTTCCCAGAAGGCAGCAACAGCCAGGGCTGAGCCAAACTGAAGCCAGGAGTCAGGAGCTTCATTCGAGTCTCCATATAGACAGCAGCACCCAAATATTTGGGCCATCTTCTGCTGCTTTTCCAAGACCACTATCAAGGACTTGGATTGGAAGCACAGCAGCCAGGACGCTAATAATTGCCCATACAAGATCACAGATAGTGGCTTAACCTACTTTGACCCAATACCAGCACCTTAATTTTATATCTTTGATCAATTGTGAGCTTATTTTTGTCTAGAGTAGAAGACAGTGGTCTTATTTCAAACTTCTATACGTAGAAATCCAATTTTCCCAATATCATTTGTTGAAGAGTCTATCCTTTCTCCAGGGAATGTTGTCAAGGATTAGCTGGTGGCAGATGCATGAGTTAATTTCTGGAGTATTATTCTGTTCCATTGGTCTAAGTGTCTATTTTCATGCCAGTGTCAGACTGCTTTGGTTATAATAGTCCTATGGTATGTCTTGAAATGTGCTCATGTGATATTTCTGGCTTTATTTTTATTTTTTAAGATTGCTTTGGATATTAGGGGTCCTTTATGTGTCCATATAAATTTTAGGATTATTTTTCCCAGTTATGTCCAAGAATGTCCTTGGAATTTTCATTGGGATTATATTGACTGTGAAAAATTGCTTTGAGTAGTACTGGCATTTTTATTATTTATTGTTATTATTATTATTTATTATTCCAACCCATGAACATAGAAAATTTTTCTTTTTTTGTGTGTCTTCTATTTCTTTCATTAATATTTGGTAATTTTCACTGTAGAAATCTTTCACATCCTTGGTTAAATTTATCCCAAAGTATCTAAATTTTTTGTAGCCATGGTGAATGGGCCCAAGCTTAGAAGTTCTTTCTCAGCTAGAACATTGCTGATATGTAAGAATGCTTTTAATTTTTGTATGTTGATCTTATATCTTCAACTTTGCCCAATCCTCTTATTGGAGTCTTTTTGTTCCCCTATATAAAGAATTTAGTTATCAGCAAACAGGGATAGTTTGACTTCCTTCTTTCCTGTTTGTCCCCTTTTGAATTTTTTTCTTACAAAATGGCTCTTGTTGAAATTTCCAGAACTATATTTAATAATGGTAATGAGTTGGCATCCTTAAATGGTTTCAGATCTTAACGGAAATCTTTCTAATTTTTCCCCAGTATGTGTCACACACTGTTTTTATTGTGTTGAGTATGTTCTTTCTATACCCAATGTTTTATGATTTTATCAGGAAAAGATGTTGTATCTCATCAAATGTGCTCTCTGCATCAAATGAGATAAGCATATGTTTTTAATTGTTTATTTTGTTAAGGTAATGTATCATGTTTATTGTTTTTCATGTGTTGAATCATCCCACCATCCCTAGGATAAATCCCACTTAGTCTGGGTAGATGATTTTTTTTATGTATTGTTTCATTCTATTTGCTATTATTTTGTTGAGAATTTTTGCATCTATGCTTATAAGATATATGGATCTGTTCTCTTTTTTTGTTGTTGTATCTGAATTAAGGTAATGTTGACCTCACAGAATGAATTTGGAAAGATTCCCTTCATTTCAATTGTTTTGAATAGTTTAAAAAGAATTGTCATTAGTTCTTCCTTAAAAGTTTGGTAGAATTATGCAGTATATTGAAGTGAAATGACACTATGAAAAACAGTGACTTGATGAGCTCTTGTCCTGACTGTTGATGTACAATGTAATACTTTATCCATTTTAGTATTTTTTTGTTCTAGTACTATTGCTTGAACTCTGTAATTAACACACAATTATTCTTAGGTGCTTAAATTTTAACTGAGAAGTGATCCCTGTTAGGAATTTGGAAACATTATGCTGAGTGAAATAAGCCAGTCCCAAAGGGACAAATACCACTTGTTCTCCTTGATAGGTGACAACTAACAGAGCACCAAAAAGGAAACCTGTTAAAGTGAAATGAACACTATGAGAAACGGTGACTTGATCAGCCCTTGCCCTGACTGTTGATGAACAACTTAATATGTTATCCCTCTTAGTATTTTTTTTGTTTGTTCTACTTAATACTTTTGGTTGAAAACTGTAATCAATACACAGTTATTCTTAAGTGTTGAAACTTAGCTGAAAATATAAGAGTGGGAATAAGAGAGGGAAGAGATGTGCAATTCGGGACATGCTCAAGCTGACTTGCCCCAAACGGTAGAGTTAGAAACATACCAGGGGATTCCAATTCAATCCCATCAAGGTGGCATGTACCAATGCCATCTCACTAGTCCCAGTGATCAATTTCTGTTCACAATTGATCGTAATGATAGGACTAGGAACCAAAGGGATCACATAAACAAGACTAGTGTCTGCAAATACTAGCTGATAGATAAAAAAGGGAGAGAATGATCCAACATGGGAAGCAAGATACACAGCAGACTCATAGAATGGCAGATGTCCTAAACAGCACTCTGGCCTCAGAATCAGCCCTTAAGGCATGCGGATCTGGCTGAAATGCCCATGAGAGTATTTCAGGCATGGAAAGCCAAGACACCCTGCAAAAAAAAAAAAAAAAATGACCTAAATGAAAGATCTCTGCGAGTGAGATCCCAGTGGAAAGAACAAGTCATCAAAGGAGGAAGTACCTTTCTCTGAAGGGAGGAGAGAACTTCCACTCTGACTATGACCTTGTCTAAATATGATCAGAGTCGGTGAACTCAAAAGGCTTCCATCGCCTTTGCAACTCATGACTAGAGCCTCGGGTGATTACTGATGCCATAAACAAGAGTGTCAATTTGTTAAGTCAACAACAGGAGTCACTGTGCACTTACTCCTCATGTAGGATCTCTGTCCTTAATGTGCTGTACATTGAGATTTAATGCTATAACTAGTACTCAAACAGTATTTTTCACTTTGTGTTTCTATGTGGGTATAAACTGTTGAAATCTTTACTTAATGTATGCTAAACTGATCTGTATATAAAGAGAATTGAAAATGAATCGATGTGAATGGAAGGGGAGAGGGAGTGGGAAAGGGCAGGGTTGCGAGTGGGAGGGAAGTTATGGGGGGGAGCCATTGTAATCCATAAGCTGTACTTTGGAAATTTATATTCATTAAATAAAAGTTAAAAAAAAAAAGAATTCTGCAGTGCAGCCTTCCAGTCCTGGGCTTTTCTTTGTTGGGAGGCTTTTTATCATTGATTTGATCTCAGCCATGATTATTAGTCTATTCAGATTTCCTATATTTTGCATGCATCAGTTGCAGTAAATTTTGTGTCCAGAAATCTGTCCATTTCTTCTGTTTGTTGATATTCAGCTACAATAATTCTTAAATGTTTATTTGTATTTCTGTTCTATCAGTTGTAGCATACCCTTTTTCATCTTTGATTTTATTACTTTATGTCTTTTCCCTTTTTTTCTTTGGTTGCTTGGGCTAAGGTTTGTCAATTTTGTTTATTTTTTTAAAAAAACAGCTCCCTAGTAGAGTACTGTGTGTTCCTGTAGGGCTCAGTGTGGTCTGCGGGAAGGCAGGGATGTCTCTGGTTCCTTGTGGAGAAGACAGGCAAGAACCCGTGGGGCAGCTCCTCTCTCAAGACAATGCCTCCCTGCTGCAGCCTCTGCTGTGAGGAGTTGGGGAGAGAATCAGGTTGATTGCCTCAGAGACCCAGGAGCTCCAAATTTTCCAGAGAATGCTCCTCCTCACTGAGCTACGTGTCCATGGCAGTTGGCTACCTCTCTGTGGAGAATCAGCAGGGTGAGAGGTCTGCACATCCTTCTGCTCACTCTCTACCCTAAAACAAGGAATGTGCCCTCCCCTGGGTCCTCAGATACTACAGGGATTGGCCTTGTTCCCCTATTTGCTCTCTCCAAGCTGCTTTACCTGTTCTCAATCTCTCCTTACTCTCCTACCTTGCTCCTATTGCTTACGGTGCTCCTCAGGAACTACTCATCTCTACACATAGCTCCTTTGGAAGATCTCAGTGAAGGAGGTGGCAAACTCTGCGCTTCTCTACATCTCTATATGGCCATTTTGAATCTTTTCCCCCTGAAATAATTAGAAAAACCTTCCTAAAATATTTATGGAACCACAAAAAAACCAATGCAGCCAATATAATCTTGAGAGGAAAAAAAAAGAGCAACCCTGGAGTCATTATAGTACTTGGCTTCAAAATATACTATAAAACTATAGTGAAAAGACCCACGTGGCACTGGCATGAAAATAGATACACGGATCAGTAGAATAAAGTGGTGAGCTCAGAAATAAATCCATATATTTACAGCCAACTGATTTTCAACAAAGGTAGCAAGAACATATTTGGGAGTAAGGAAATTCTTTTCAATAAATAGTTCTGGGAAAACTGGATATACATATGCAGAAAAAAGAACTAGACCTTTGAGGCTGACATTGTGGCATAGCAAACTAAGCCATCTCATCCAGTGTGGACACTAGTTCATATCCTCTCTGGTAATGTGCCTGGGAAAGCAGCAAAATATGGTCCAAATTGTTGGGTCCCTGCCACCCACATGGTAGACATGAATGAGGCTCCTGGCTGCTACAGTTGGCCTGGCCCAGCCCTGCCCATTGGGGCCAATCTGCAGGGAGTGAACCAGTGGATGGAAAACTTTTCTGTCTCTATTTCTCTTGCTATAAGTCTGCCTTTGAAATAAATTAATATTTTTAATGGACTAGGCCTCTGTTTCTCACCATATATAAAAATCAACTCCAAATGGACTAAAGGCTCAAACATACGACCCAAAACTGAAACCACTAGAAGGCAATATAAGCGTAATGATTTGGGTCTGAGCAAAAGGTTTTAGAATAGTTTTTTTTTGGTCAGAATACAGAGAAAGGAGAACTCTTATCCATGGTTTGTAGGAATTTATTTTAGTACAATTGTGGAAAACAGTATAGAGATTCCTCAAAAATTAGAGATATGACTACCATATGATCCAGCAACTCATTATTAGTTATATACACAAAATAATTGAAATCAGTATATCAAAGACACTTCAGCACTTGCATATTTATTGTATCACTATTCACAGTAGCCAAGATATGTAATCAATCTAGTTGACCGTTAGCAGATGAAAGGATAATGAGAACCAGAGAAAGAAGAGTATCTAACACAAATATTTAATTGATGACGTGTGTGTGTGTGTGTGTGTGTGTGTGTTTGAGCAAGGAGAACAGAATAGTATTCAGCCATATAAAGCCACATTGTTCATGAATGGTGGTAGGTTTACATAACAGTAGTACTAAACACCTGCATATGTCTATACCTAATGTTTGAGAAAAGCAATTCACAGAAAATATATTATGAACCAATAAAAGTGTTCAAAAAATGTAAAGCCAAACAATATCTACTTTAGGAGTACATTTATATATGGCTATACTATAAAAAAAAGAATGATTAATACAAAATTCAGGAAGTGGTTCTGCGTGTGTGGAAGAATGAGGTTAAGATGGTAAGGGGTTGATTAAAGATGTAAATTCTTTCTTCAGAGGGATGATACATACCTGGGAATTCATTTATTTCTTGGCTATTGATTTTAAACCATATATTTATAGCATATGCACATTTAATGACATTTGTACTTTAATAAATTGGTAGAAGTTTTGATACTATGAAGATTATTATAAATTGCACAGCTTCCTACCAGTACTAACCAATGCAAATCATGATTTTTTAATTATGATGGAAGATAATCTGCATATAGACTTGTTGTAATGACCCCTAAAAGGATGATGTAGTAACCACTCATATTTCCATGAATGCATTTCCTGAAAATAATAAAAATATCCTTGTATTGTAGTCATCCTTCCTGCTTTTCTAAAACAAACACTGCTTTTAATATGTTAGATATTTCTTTTGTTAACAAGATTGTAATTGATTTTATGTTTTCTTAAACTACTTTCTGGAACGAAGGGAATAGTAAATAACAAAGTAATAGGATTGTGTGAGTGTGAGATTACACCAGCGATTCCCCAGGTCAGTGCTCTCATTATTGTTCAATATTTTCACATTATAAATTTACACAAAGTAAGACAAATAAGAAATGTCAAAAGTTAAAAAAATACGAGAACTCTCCAGGATATGTATTATTCATACTATTACTCTAAATAAATCAGGTTGTTATAAAGAAAATCTTAAAAATAATGATATAGTGTCAGGTGAACATTTTAAATGAGTTATACAGGCAACACTGTAGTTAACATAGCAAAATATTATCTCTAAATTATTTGTCTTCAGTGACCCTTGAAAAAGGTTTATGCTTGTGGTTTGAATAGAAAAAGCTCAGAAACGCTAATCATTCCATCTGGAAATTAAAATCATAAACTGCTAGGTTAATGAAGGTTTCCAGTGAGTTCTCACATGCAGAACAGTAAAGACATTGGCAATTGGTCTTGACAAAATTGATTAGAATTTTTTTAACATTTTCAATACTGACAAAAAATCAAATGTAATGCGGTAGAATTTAACAACACATTAATCTTTTAAAAAATACAGCTTTGTTTTTATATGATGTTACTAATTGCAATAATCTAAAAAAATCTTTTTTTACACATTTGGAAGCTTAAAATTAAAGAACACTTTTTTACATCGAACATATTTTGATTTAAAAACACATTTTTAAAATTGCTACTTTTCTACTGTTTAGGATTGATAAGCAGTATGATGTGGGAGCACTGATTTGTTTTTCCTTTTGATAAAATACAATATAATCTAAACACTTGTATTAATCAATGTAATGATTACTGAGGTTTCATGTAGAGCTATGATCAACTTGCCAAATAATCACAGTTCAAAGCATTTGACTTTGAAAACACTTTTAAATGTTGCGAAGTACTTAGAACCCCAACTGTAATTATTATTTTCCTTTCAACTAAATTATATACATGTTGAAGAACCCAAAGAAGAAATCTTATTCTGTTTTGTACATACATAAAAATTGCACTACCTGAGAGGTGAGAAAGACTACTTGTCCCTCTGTTTAAAGATTTTGCAGCCCATTTGGGAAAAATGAAAAATGAAGATCCTATCACATTGTTACCTGTAATTGTGATGATTGAGACTTAGAGGGAATACATGTGGCTTATATTCTATATATATAACTGGTATGCCCAATGTAACTGATGATATCCAACTTAGTCTGGGTAATCCCAGAAGACAGCTCAGAGAAAACGAACAGGAGATGGAAGCATCACAGGATGAGTGCCCACATAAGACAGGAAGTAGCAAGACTTTGCAGGAACTTAAGATGGGTGTGTAACCAGAACGCAAGGCGCCACGTGACTGTCTCCTAGTGACTTTCCTTTCATCCCTCACTGCACTTCACACAGACACAAGACAACATACAAACTCCTGCTTCCTTGCTCATTTACTGCTTTATTTTTCTATCTTCTATTTAAATCCTGGATAATGTACCATTTATTTATGTCCATTTATTTAAAATCTGTTTTCTCTCATAAAGTGAAAGTGTCTCATAGAGTACCAGCTCCAGGAGGGAAGGGCTGCTCCTTATTGAGTTCACTGACTTATCTCTAATGTGTAAGAGCTCGGACTGAACCAATAGTTTCTCTGCCTGTTTGTTAAATGATTAAATGATTTCTGACTGCCCTAGGGATGTGCTCAGAGCTGACTGATCCTGTTCTTAGTTTCTTCAAGATAACTGGGGCTGCTTACCTCTCCACTGTCTGCTTAAATTATTATTTTATACCTAGTCCTAAATATATTGTATTACTAACTTCACACCTAACGTGACATGAAATATGCAGACAATAGTTACAATTCCAATCGTCTCATAAATAAATAGAACTTTTTGTAGTTCTGCTTGAATCAGGATCCAAACAAGGACCTCACATTGGCATTGGTTGATAGGACTTCTAAGTTACTTTTTTTTTGGTAAAGATTTATTTATTTATTTGAAAGGCAGAATTATAGAGAGGCAGAGGCAGAGAGAGAGAAGTCTTCCATTCCGTGGGTTCACTACCCAAATGGCCACAATGGTTGTAGCCAGGCTGAAAGGAAGCCAGGAGCCAGGAGCCAGGAGCCTCTTCTGGTTTCCACACAGGTACAGGTCCCCAAGGACTAGAGAGCCGGATAGGAAGTGGAGCAGCTGGGACTCGAACCAGCACCCATATGGGATGCCAGCACTGCAGGTAGTGGCTTTACTGGCTATTTCACAGTGCCGGCCCCTCTAAGTTTCTTAAAAACTTTATCCTGTACCCTTTTATTTTCTTTTTGCCTTGTAATTTTGGCTTGTAATTTTTGGTTAAGAAAACTAGGTTGCTTGCCTTCAGAATTTTGCACTCTGGATTTCACTGATTGCACCACCATGGTGAGGTTTACATTCTTTCTCTGTCTCCTGCAATTCCTGCAAATTCGTTGTACAGTTGAGACTCAAGGTTTAATCAGATTCAGTCTAATTTTATTTTTCAACATTGTTTCAGAGGTGGCGAAGAGTTTTATCATCAAACAGAATATAAAGCTTGGTTATCTTGTTTTCTGTAATAGATATTTTTGTTAAGATTAGCAATCATTGCAGATTTAGTTTCTGTGGATTTTTTTCTCCTCTTCGTAACTGCTTGTTTGTTTTCCTTTTTTTGGAGGTATACTGTGTCTTTCCATATTTTTATGCTTTAATACTCATATATAATTATATATCCATAAATAACCTCTTTTATCTTGACATGTTTATATTATAAATAGTATCATGTTTTATGTCTAATAATGAAACTTTTGTAACTTAACTTTTTCCCCTCATTTAATCAAGTTAAAACTTTTATCTGTTCCATTCATTTTAATGAAGTTTCCTGCAGCACACATATTGACATACAGCTTGTTTCCCATTTAATTACTATCATTATATTTTGTGTGCATGGAGGTACAACTAGATACAGATTTGCTCAGTCCTACAGGAGGTACATTTTAAACTTTCTTGTATCTTTTCAAACGGTTTTCCAGAGCCCTGATAGCATTTTAAGCCTCCATCAGTCTGTTTAACCAAATCAACATCGATATTTGGCAGTCAGAGTTTACATTTTTGACAATCTTATATTTTAAAAGTGTCTTATTTTTGATCATTTCCCTATTAATGAATTGAGCACCTTGATATGTTGAGTTCTGCAAGTGATCTGTTCATAATATTTATGCATTTTTATCTGATTAAACATTTTCTAAAATTTATGGGAATACTTTATCCTGAAAAAACAGCTCTCTGACAGCTATTTCATTGAATGGATCTTCACTGTGCTTATGTTGTCTACTTGAAGCCAACATGTTATTTTTCCCTTAAAATTTGTACTTTCATAGCTTGTTTTAAAGAAAAGCACTTACCTTTCTTAAACTCATAAACAGTCATCTATCTGCATTTTTCTTATAAGAGTTATTTTATTCAATTTTAAATGTATTTCCCCCTATGGTATGACATATGAATTGTCCTTTAATTTTTTTTCCATATAGGTAGCCAATTGTTCACAAACTTAAAACTGGTCTCCTTTTGCCCAGTGATTTGTACGCCATCTCTGGGATTTACCGATTATAATGATGATGGCAAGTTTAGGATCACTATTATATTCCATCCATCTAAGTGTCTTTCCTTATTTGCACATGTTATTTATAATTTGAAATAAAGAGTCCATAAATAATTTTTCTAAGAAAAGTTTCAACCACACATTAATGGTCCTCTTCTAGCAGACTTTTTTATTTGCAACCATCTACTGATAAATGATCCCAGTTTTAACAGACTACTTCATCCATTTGTATACTCCAGTATATGCCCAAGCCAAAATGCTAGAATTGTGGCAAGCAGACATTACATATTCCCTCTCTCTTGGACAAAGTCCTCACCAGCATCCTCTCCCATCCCCCTCCTTCTGGCCCCGCCAGCCAGCCCCCCTTACATATTCATAGCTCACATGAGCCCAACACATGTCACAGTCCACCAACTTCCCCGGATTATTCACTTGTTTTTTTTCTTCCCCCATGAACATTTTTTTTCCTGTTGCCTTGTGAACTCTGAAATACGTGTCACGACTGAAAAAACAGTGAACATAATATCACAAACCTGGAGGTATTCATTGAAGGGCATTTCTGGTAAACATTGAGCATTCTGGTTCAAAATTATACCTTTGCCAAAGAGTGAAGGCAAATTTACCCATGTAATTTAAATGCTAACACTCCTGCAGAAATGAAGATGACTATAAATATTTCCTTTCAACTCCTTGTGGATTTATCTATTTGACCTCCTTTTTAGGCTTTGACATTTTTTTGGCCAACTTGGTGGTAATATGTCATCAGTCAAGGCAGCAACAACAAGGAAATCCTATTGTAAGTAAAAAAAAAAAATTAAAGGCTTTAAAAATATTGTTGATTGAAGAATATAGAAAACATCATTTAAAAGCCTTTTAAATTACCATTCCCTCCATTGCTGCTAAATTTCCCTTTGTTTCACTTCGTGCAGCTGGCCTGAATGATGACAGAGTGGTTTGTGATTATGTGGGTGACATTAGGCGCCAGCTGAAATGGACACTAAAGGAAGAATCCAGCATTCTGGATTTATAATTCCTGCTACATTTGGCACTGCACCAACTTTACAAATATGCTGCCCCCTCCCCCTCTTTTTTTTTTTTTTTTTCGTAAATCCCATGGCCAGTGAATGCTGCTATGGCAACAAAACCCAGGAAAGCCAGGGGGGTCTTGGCTATAAAAAGAGTTTTTAGAACATCATGGTAACTGAGAGCTTAAATGGCAGACTTTCAGGCAGCCACACACTGTTCTATATCCTGACTAGGAGCAAATGCTTCTGCCAAATTTATTTACCTGTGTTTTCAAATCACTTGCTGCAGAAATCGAAGGGCTCTTATTGCTGTGACGGTTTTCATTTTCAATTATTGTATGGTTCATTCAAATCACACAGGTACATTTCCACCAGTTATAAGAAGCTTCCTAAAATAGACTTCTAGAAACTGAGCACAGCTGTCAAAATAATGTTATCGTCTTCAAGAATCTGTTTCTAAGATAGTTATTCCAAAGAAATTTAAAAGTTATATTCCTATATTAGCACACTAAGTAGCTCATACCAGTTTTGTAAATCAAATATTCCATACTGCTAGCTTAATAAGATGGGGAGTCATGCATGAAATGACTGCCAGGTTAATGACATAGGGAACCATGCATGGCATGTATTTGCATATAATAGTACAGAATGTTCTCCTAAATCCTTTAAATTACTCATCAATTCTTAAACAGACATTTAACTAAATCCTCATTCAGAATCTGGAAGAAAGTTTTTTTTTAAAAAGAAAAAATACCTACACATTTGAAATGATTATACAGAAGCTAAACAAAACCTAAGGGATTGTTTTCCAGTTCAGTATTCTAGCCCTGGGGAAAGAAGTAGAGATCTACCGAAACAAATTTGTATTCTGGGCCTGTGTAGAAGCACATGCCAGCCTCACATATATAGTGTGCACTGAAGAACAGTTTCACTTCTAGCCTTAGAAACAAAGATGCGTTTCTAAAGTCATGCCAAGTGTGTATTAAACCTAGAATTGTTTCTTGTACACAGTGCTTTGAGGGGCCACTTTTGCATACAATGAACCAGTAGTCTTTTATCTAGCAATCTACTGACTCAGATATGGGGGAATATGTTTGCAATCAAATTATTTTGTTTCTACTGGTTAGTTAACCTTTTGTGCAAATTTAGCAGATTGCTTACAGTTGGAACAGTTGTAAGCCTCACTGTTATGCAGAATAAATCTGAGAGCACCCATGTCACACAAAGGCAGGAATCCTTGCAAATGCTTATTACAAAATAGGAAGCACACTAAAACTGAAGCCCATCCAAAGAAGAAAACAAAAGGGGGAAAATGCAGATTTAGGCCATTGGTCTTCTCTTCCTGTTATGTCTATCAACAATGACAAATAATCTTTGGGTGTGTACTCTACTCCAGTGTGTCCAAATACATTATAAGTAAACCTAAGAATAGCCTTCAGCATAAGTACTATTATCTCCTTATCACATATAGGGAGATGGAAGCTAATGAAGGTTAAGAAACTAACTCAAGTGACAGGCTGAAGATTTACTCTTTTTTGTCTCAATTTAAATCCTACTCTCTTTCCACTAACTACACACTTTCTCTAAGGTACATGTATTAATAAAGAATAAATCCTATCATCGTGAGAAAATGAGGAAAAATGCGTTCAAGGATTTTTTTTAAAGAGTTCTATACATTCCACGGTTTCTTACTCTACCGCCATGCATATACCATGCCAAATCCCAACATCAATTACTTCTTATACTATAGTTATTCTTTCTGGGACTTTTGGCGTTTCTTAACTGATTAGCATTACAACCTAAATTGTCAATTGCTTGCATTTTGTTCCTAATCAATATCTTGGAGCCATTGCAAATCATAGTTCTGGAAGCATAAAGCAAAGCCTACATGTTGACAATGGAGTCAGAAAAATATCTGTGAATATTTACATACGGTCAATAGGTTCACATAAACAGCATGAAACAATGATCTCTCTCAAGTACAGTACTACCTTAAGGATTCATTATGTCTGATTGGAAAATGAGCTCCTTTTCCAGTAAGATCGGTAGCCTTTCTGTCAGATAAAATAGTAGCCATATACTACATATGTGTCTCTAAGTTAGGATTACCAGTCAGCTGCTAAACACATAAATGATTTTCAGCATTTACTTAATACTCACCCAATTAACATAACTAAACATTTCGAAGTTGTAACATGTCATAATACAAAAGCATAAGAAGCTTGTGTTTGATTTATAAGTTGCACATAAAGAAATGCACTTATGAATGAAGAATACATAGATATTTGAGATGGATTCAAATTAAGGAGATAACAAAAGGATAAAGATTTTTGCCCTCCAGGAACTCACAGTCTTATGAGGAAAAATACTGGAAAGCATTTATCTTCTAGATTCTGCACTATATAGAGACCTTGGAGCACAGCAAGATAAAGTTAGCCCAGGCAGGGGTGGGGGGTGGGGAAGTTGTGCGAGGTTTCCCAGGTGACATCTAAGTTGAAAATGACAAGATACAAAGGACTTAGTCAGGCAAGTGTGGAAGGCGGGGAGTATCATGTCAGTCAAAGGCTAGAGTGAAATCCAGCTCTGGAAGCAGGGGAATTACACACGGTTCAGGGATCCCTGTTAGGGTGATGGTCATGTCAAGACCAGGCCAGTGTTCACCTGTAGAAAACTCTGTAATGGTGTAAATGCCGAAAGCCTGTGCTTAGTTCAGTTAAGTACAGTGATTGGGCATATTTTGTGACCCAAAAATATTAAGATAAACTGGCAGATAAGATTGCTCGTGTACAGCAGGATGAGCAGAAGTCTAGTTCTCTCAAAAACTTTTGATCACCTAATTGCTGTTAAGACAAAGCAAATTTAAGCTGAGTTACATAACAAAGTACATATAATCTCTGTCCTTTGTGTAGTCTAGAGACAATAGTTTCTTTCTGGTTTAATGTTAAATTTCTTTTAGACTACACGGAAATGAAATTGGGTAGTTCATGATGCTTAATTGATCTTTCCTTTACCTATTTATTAGTTTTGGATGATATAATAAGTACTTGAAAAACCACAACCCCAAAACAAAATATGTGACTTAGATAATCTACATCTAATTTTGTAGCACCTTTAACCACCCACCTGTCACCTCAAACCAAACAGTTATGACGCTGAATGTCACTTATCATTATCTTGCTTTTCATTTTAGATAGTTGTATTGCTTCTAAAGCTATATGTGAATATATATATATACTGTTTTATATTTTGCTATATGTATGATATATATACATATACATATATTATGTGTAATGTTGCAATTTTAAATTATTTATATATATGAAGATATTATACAGTGTATAATTCTTTGAGAATTACTTTTACACTTGATGTTGTACTACTATATTTCTAAGATCTGATAACTCTTTATCCCTATATGTCATTCTATTGGATGTGAATATACGGTTATACCACACTTAACTCTGTGTGCTTTCCAGGTGTTTCATTTTTTGCTATATAGAGAGTGCTACTATGAGCTTTTCACATATTTCTGGTTAAATATGTGCACAAGTTATGGATTGTTTTTTGTTATCCACCAAAGGCATAGAATTGCTGGGTCATGAGGTAGATAAAGGCTTCACTTTAGTAATTCCAAACAGTTTTCTAAGCAGTTATACCGATTTATACTCCCAACAGTGACATGCAATAGATAATGTGGATCTATAACCTTTCTAAAAATTTGTATCACCAGACTTTATGACTTTTGCCAACTGAATGAATATGAAAATAGACCCTATTGTATTCTTGTTTTGTGTCTCCTCAATCACCAGAAATATTTATCTTGTTTCTTTGGGAATACATGTTTCTTCTTTGATGAAATGTCTCTTGTTGTACTTATTTGGATTTTTGAATTCTTATAGGCAAAAAAATGTTTTCTTTTGACAACTGTGTGTATTGAGGATACATTTTCATAGGATGACATGTCTCTTCACTTTCTTTGAGTTTTTATTTTGTGGCCAAAAGTCTTCACTTTGAAAAGTCACATTTATTAATTCTTCCATTTATAATCAATTGCCCTCTGTCTTATTGCATAATTTTCTCCCCGCCTTAAAGTTTAGAAGAAATGTTCTCTCATTTTATATCAAGGCTATAAAGTATGGAGTTGATTTTTGTATGTGGGAAAAGGTGGAAATCCAAGTTTATTTTTCCCATGTGTATACTATTGCTCCAACTGTATTTACCGAAGTGGCTCCTTTCTAACTTTTAGGACATAATAGTCTCTCATTTGAGAAAGTCTCAAATGTGTGGGTCTGTTCCTGATCTCTCAGTTCTATCTCAATCTGATTGACTGTCTCTGCAACAGTACCATACTGTTTTGCTTTATAAATTTTCTGGGAAAGGTATTTGGCACAGCAGTTAAGACACAACTTGAGACACTACATAATATGTTGGAGACCCTAGGTTCAAGTCCTGGGTCCACTCTCCATCCTAACTTCCTGCTAATGTGAACCATGGGAAACAACAGGTAGTGATTCAAGTAATTGGTCCCTGCCACCCTCATGGGAAACTCGAATGACTTCTAGGTGGCTGCTTTATACCTGGTCCATCTCTGGTTGTTGAAGGTATTCTATGGTTGAACTAGGGTATGGAAGAACTCTCTCTCTCTGCCTTTCAAATAATATATATATATATAATATATTGATGAATATTTCAAATATAATATATGCAATACAAACATTTATGTAATATGTAGGCATATACATATATAACCATATATAATACATATATAACAAGTCCTTGTATTTGGAATGACAATCTTCTCCAAATATTCATTCTTAGAACTCTTCTAATAGTTTTTAACTTTCAAGTTTTCATATAAATTTTATGACTGGGTTATCAAGTTCCATAAAAACTTTTTTTTTTAGATTTTAATATGATTTATCTTAAATCTTTGTATCAATTTTGGGGAAACCAATATTTCTGAGATACCAAGACTGTGGTCTTTCTCCCTGTTTATTTAAATTTATTTAACATAATTCAATACAGTTTTGTAGTTTTACTGTAAAGATCTTAACATTTTTTCATAGATTTATTACTACTTATTATTATTTGTCAGTTTTATCTTTTCCAAATTTGTATTTTTGCCATTGATGCTCCCTGGAGAAACAAAAATCATTGATTTGATATGGTCAGAGTAATCAATTTTTTATCTATACTGCTTCATATTTTTTCTAAAGAAGTGCTTCATTGAAGGAAACCAAGGTGGTTGAATAAGGAGAAGCCACACTGACTTCAGTTGCAGAGGATACACAAAAAAAAAAAAAGAAAGAAAGAAAAAAGGAAAAAAAAAGAAAAAAAAAAAAAGGAAGTACCGTGTTTCCAGGGAACTGACTGATAGAAGTTTTCACTGGAGAAGTGATAGAAAAGAACATGAAGGCAGACATACTGTTGAAGCTGTCCACACTGTCTGGCTAGCTGCTGGCTAGGAATCACCATCTTCCCAAGTCAGATAGGAAGAGATTGCCAGATGCTCCACCACTGGAAGCTTTGGCTGAAGAAGAATTCCAAAGCTCCCCATTGAATTTAACTCCAACCTGGGGAGCAGACTGGTGTCTGAGGGACTGCTTAGCTCTGAGAAGGGAAGCCCCATTGCCTCCCACCCTTCCCTCATCCCTGCTGAACACTCGACTAGGTTGTGAAAAGTTGCACAACTATCTCAGTTTGACTGCTATCAGAAGTTACCAGAGCCAGAATCAAGGCAAATTATAGGATGAACAGACTGCCTGCATCCTGAAACTGTGAGGGTTTGGGCATAAGCCCTGGAGCTACACTCACTTAACATGATGTGACCCAGGTAGGTTCTCCTAAGCTGCTTGGGGCTTGCACATAAAAAATCATGGCTTAACTTCAAGAAGTTCCTTCTGCACCTCCTAGCCATGGTGCGAGGAGCTCTGGACATAAATCTCAGCAACACCACTGCATGCCTTATTAGAACTGGGGGCAGTGAGTAGAAGGTCCCTCTCTGTTTCTCCTCGCTCTACAACTTTCTCTTTCAAATAAATAAATAAATATTTAAAAAGAGAACATGATGCTCTGGTATATTTCAGAATGGTTCCAGAAAGAAGAAAGAAAAACAAAAGAAAAGAAAAGAAGAGAAAAGAAAAGAAGAGAAAAGAGGAAGGAAGGAAGGAAGGAAGGAAAGAAGGAAGGAAGGAAGGAAGGAAGGAAGGAAGGAAGGAAGGGAGAGAGAAAGAAAAGAAAGAAAGAAAGAAAGAAAGAAAGAAAGAAAGAAAGAAAGAAAGAAAGAAAGAAAGAAAGAAAGAGAGGAAGGAAGGAAGGAAGGAAGGAAGGAAGGAAGGAAGGAAGGAAGGAAGAGAGAGAGAAAGAAAAGAAAGAAAGAAAGAAAGAAAGAAAGAAAGAAAGAAAGAGAGGAAGGAAGGAAGGAAGGAAGGAAGGAAGGAAGGAAGGAAGGAAGGAAGGAAGGAAATTCCCCAGGTCTTGGAAGAGACATGGACATACAGGTACAGGAAGCTCAGGGTCCCCAAGCATATTCAACCCCCCCCCCAAAAAAAAAAGATCTTTTCCAAACCATATTGTAGTCAAATTGCCACAAGTTAAAGACAAGGAGAAAATCACAAAGACGGTAAGAGAAATGCAGCAACTTGCATATAAAGGAAAACAAATTCGAATAACATCAATTTACTCAGCATAAAACTTACAAAACAGACATGAGTGCTATGATCTACATTTAAGATCCTAAAAAATCTTCCAAGAATATTATATCCAGTGAAGCTGTCCTTTAGAAATCAAGGAGAAATAATGTATTTCGAAGATAAGCAAAAATTCAGAATTCACCACCATCAGAACATTATTAGAACACAAGACATGAACAAATTCATTAGCAGAGCTGGTTTACAGTGGCTAATCAACCATACGACAGATGTTAGTTCTCACCTATCCCATACTATCAGTGAATGCAAATGGATTAAATAACAGAGCTCAAATGTTTAGGTTGGCTGAATGGATTAAAAACCAAGACCCAACTATGTGCTTCCTAGAAGAAACTCACTCACAAATAAAGATGAAAATAGACTAAAAGTGAAGGGACAGAAAAACAAATACAGGAAAACAGAAACTAAAAACGAACAGTGGTAGCTATCCTAGTACCAGCTAAAACAGACTTTAAACCAAAAACTATAAAGAGAGACAAATGATATTATGTATTTTTTTTTTGACAGGCAGAGTGGACAGTGAGAGAGAGACAGAGAGAAAGGTCTTCCTTTGCCGTTGGTTCACCCTCCAATGGCCACACCGGCCGGCGCACTACGCTGATCCGATGGCAGGAGCCAGGTACTTCTCCTGGTCTCCCATGGGGTGCAGGGCCCAAGTACTTGGGCCATCCTCCACTGCACTTCCCTGGCCACTGCAGAGAGCTGCCCTGGAAGAGGGGCAACCGGGACAGAATCCGGCGCCCCGACTGGAACTAGAACCTGGTGTGCTGACACCGCAAGGCAGAGGATTAGCCTAGTGAGCCGCGACACTAGCAATACTATGTATTGATAGAAGTGATTCATCAAGAAGAGATAACAGCCACAAATATATATGCACCCAGCATAAGACCACCAAGATATATAAAATAAATATTATTAAACCTAATGGAATGGACTGCAATTCAATAATAGTGGGGGGATTCAGCACCACATTGTCACCAATGGAAGGATCATACAGATAGAAAATCAACAAATAGACATTAGAATTGACCCATGTAATAGAGCAAATAGACCTAACACACATTTGTAGGACATTTGAAACAGTAGCATATAGCTATATATGTAGCATATATATACATATATATATATATATATATATATATATAAAACAATAGCATACACATTCTTCTCTTTGTCACATGGGCCAATTTCTAGGACAGACTATATTATGCCACAAATCAAGTCTCAACAACTTTTTAAAAAATAGAAATCAAGTATCTTCTGAGACCTTAGAGTAATAAAACTAGAAATCAACAAGATCAATAAACATTCACAAATACATGGAAATCAGAAACACACTACTGAATTACCAATGTCATTGGAAAATTCAAAAAGGAAATAAAATGCTTTCTTGAAATAAATGAAAATGAAAACATAGCATATCAAAAAACAGAGGAATACAGCAAAATCAGTATTAAAGTAGAAGACTATAGCATTTAGTATTTACATTAAAAAAGAGAAATGTTTGAAACAAATTAATAATGCATCAAAGACAGAAAAACAAGAACAAATTGAAACCAAGATCACCCCAAATCTTAGAGAGACCAGCACTACTATGTTTATAGCAACACTGTTCTTAATAGCCAACATATGGGGTCAACCAAGGTGTTCATTAGCAAATGAATGGATAAAGAAAATGGGATATGTGTGTGTGTGTGTGTGTGTGTGTATACGCAATGAATTATTATTCTGCTGAAAAAAAGAAGGTAGTACTACCATTTGCATCAAAATGGAAGTAACCTAGAGGACATCATGGTGAATGAAATAAAATAAGCTGGACACAGAAAAGCAAATAGCACATGTTCTCCCCTATATATTGGGCTAAATTTTTTTAAATATAAAAAAAGCAAAATGAAAGAAATGTCTATGTGTATCAGAATTGCTGCAAAAGCAATTTTGTAAAACTTTGCTTTATATCTTTGTCAAAGCAATGGTTACGAATGAGGTACTCTATTGTTTTAATGATCTGTGATTCTTTTAAAATGTACTGTATATGAGCAAATGGTCATCTTTTCATTTGATTTATACTAAACTACGCTTCTTTCATTTTTTTAACTTGTAAAATCTTTATTTAGTGGAGCATTAAGCCTTTGACTAGGAATAAAATAAAAATGTAATCTGAAAAAGGTTAAAAAGAAAGAGAAGAAAGAAGAGGAAGAGAAGGAGAGGAAGAAGAGACAAAAGGAAGGAAAGAAGGAAGGAGGGAGAGAGGGAGAGAGGAAAATATCACTATATTCATAGAAGTGTATCTATGAACTACGTTGAATCTGTTCTCTTTGTATTAAAATCATGAAAAGAGCCTAGGGTGATTACTGATGCCATAAACAAGAGTGTCAATTTGTTAAGTCAACAACAGGAGTCACTGTGCACTTACTCCTCATGTAGGATCTCTGTCCTTAATGTGCTGTACATTGAGATTTAATGCTATAACTAGTATTCAAACCGTATTTTTCACTTTGTGTTTCTATGTGGGTGCAAACTGTTGAAATCTTTACTTAATATATGTTAAACTGATCTTCTGTATATAAAGAGAATTGAAAATGAATCTTGATATGAATGGAAAGGGAGAGGGAGAGGGAAAGGGGAGGGTTGCGGGTGGAAGGGAAGTTATGGGGGGGGAAGCCATTGTAATCCATAAGCTGTACTTTGGAAATTTATATTAATGAAATAAAAGTAAAAAAAAAATCACATTAACATGATAATTGATGAATCATGTGTGTAGTAATTATCATGGAATTGCTGAGACCTTGAGAATCGAAAGCATTAATAAATTCTTTAAAAAAAGAAGTGCTTCAGAACTCCAGATCACACAGCCAGTATACATTATTTTCCATTCATTTTGTCTTTCTATATTCCAAGTCAGTCCTTAGTCTACATTTAGCAAAATTTTATATAGTATTAACTAGAGGTCCAATTTTGTTTTTCTACATGTAATGAATTACCAAGTATTTCATATTTTCTGCATGGATTTTTGGTGATAACTGTCATATATTAAATTCTGATTCATAGAATTACATGATCATATTTATTTATTTAATATTTCTTCCTTAAGTTTTAGTACCCAGTTTTTGAATGCTGCAAAGCTTCAAATGATTGACAAGATTCAAAATGCATATCATATTTTAATGAAACATTTTATAATGAGCTTTCTTTCAAAGAGTTACCCTGATTCCAGTATCCCATATGGGCTCTGGTTTGAGACCCAGCTGCTCCACTTCTGATCCAGGTCTCTGCTGATGCACCTGGGAAGGCAGCAGAGGATGGCCCAAGTGCTTGGGCCCCTGCACACATGTGAGAGACCACAAAGAAGCTCATGGCTCCTGGCTTCCATCTGGCCCAGCCCTGATAGTTATGGCCATTTAGAGAGTGAACCAATGTATGGAAGATTCTCTCTCTCTCTCTGTCTCTCTCTCTCTCAACTCTTTCAAATAAATAAAATAAATGCTTTTTTTAATAGGAGTTACTCTATGTCGATTTAAGTGTCAATGTATGACTATAATATCCGATCAATTAATAGTGATTCAATTTATTCTCAAGGCTGACTCAAAAGTATGCTTTTGGCCACTGAGGATATCTTTATCATGTGCATTGCTACCAGGTGGGAAACTTGAGACCAGTGGAAGTAAAACCTCCTGCTATAGTTTTTATCTGTCACTCATTCAAAACCACAGGAGTTCTCAAGCTAAAACTCCCTCTGAGTTCCAAGCAAGTTAAAAATATCCACACCTAGACACATTGTAGTGAAATCTCTGAGCATCAGGGGAGAAAAAGAAAGATATTATTTAGAAAGGGGAAAAAAGACCTGATTCCCAATAATAAAAATTGAACAAAATAATATTTTTAAATTGTTAAGGGAGAATTAATTTTACAGCTAGAACTTCATATTTCTGTTAAATCATCATTCAAGACTTAGTGCAGTATAAAAACCTTTCAGACATGCAGACCCAGACATTTCACATGTCTGAGTATTGCTAGAAGGGGAGTGGTGTGGTAGGGAAGAGGAACATGGGCTAAACTAAAAAAAAAAAAAATCAATCTCCAAGTACTCCAAGTATAAATTTAATCCAAGAGCAGTAAGTAGGCTGTTGAAGAAGTCTGGTCCAAGATTAATACATAAGATAAAGCAAGAACAGTAAATATTTATTAGTTGTCATGCCTAGAAAATTCTCTAAACACTTTAATGGATTCATTTGCTATTTATATTACTTTAAGAGACACATATTATTATTGCCATTAGCCAGGTGTGGACACTGAAGTACATTGAGATCAAGCAACTTACTCGTCACACAGCTGCTAGATGAAGACTGCATGGGAACCAAGGCAATTTAGCGCTATGGGCTTTGCCCTTAACCGGTCAGCTCTATGATATCACAGCAAGTACGGGTTATAGACACACAACAATAACCAGCAATGCAGTAATATCTCTTAAAGAAATTTCAAGTAGTGCTTCAGAGGATGAGAAACAGGGTTGCTGTGGAAGGTGTCCCCCTGAAAGCCTGTGTTGGAAGCCTATTCTCCAATGTGACAACCTCGGGAGATGGGGCCTGATGAGAGTTCAAGTCAAGAGGGCTCTGCCCTCAGGAGCAGATTAACGCTAGGGATAACAGGCTCGCTCTCACCAGCAGTGCCGCTGCCATATCACAGCATGTCTTCACCAGACACAGCTCCTCAATCTTGGATTTTCCAGTCGCCAAAGCAATAAGAAATACATTTCTTTTCTAAGTCTCAGATTTTATTGCAGCAGTTCAAAATGGACTAAAGTAATCGAAGACATTAAAAAAAACTTATCCTAAGGAGGAATATGTAAATATGAATTAATTTTGGCTATTATAAAAGTATAATGATGAAGTTATAGTATTTGTGGGGGGGGGAGGATCAAAGAAGAAAATGACTAGAATGGGTGATTTCTTTCTTCTCTTCTTTTCTTCCTTCCTTTCTGTCCTCTTTATTGTTGTTGTTGTTGGCTACAAAGCAACCCAACAATTCTTCATTTAAAAGATTTTAACTAATTAAAGAGGGAATAAGAGAAGAAGGAAGAAGGGTATGAGAATAGGCAAGAGGAAGGGTAGAGTGGGAAAAATCACTATGTTCCTAAAATATGAATACCTACAAATTTTACCTTAAGTGAAGGAAATTGTTTAAAAAAAATTCCAACTGAACACAATATGACATATAAAGTTTGTATACAAGGAAATGGAAAAAATGTATTCCAAGAAAATTTTAATTAAAAGGTCAGCATCTTGGGACCAGCATAATAGCACATTGGGTTAAGCTGCTGACTCTGTGAAGTCAGCATCTGATATAGGAGTGATGGTTTAAGTCTTGCTTCAAATCCAGCTCCCGGCTAGTGTGCTTGAACCCTTGTCACTCCCATGGAAGACCTGAATGAAAAACTGGGCTTCTGGCTTTCGACTGGCCCAGACCTGGTTCTTGTAGCCATTTGGGAAGTGAACCAGTAGATGGAAAATTTATTTCTCTGTCTCTCCCTGTCTGTGTTACTCTTTCAAATAAATATAAATAAATAAATAAATATTCTGTAGTCTTGCTTCCTAAAAGCCATTACTAAATTTGTATACCATTCCTTCTCACTTCTGTGTACATTTTTGCATATTACATCAAATTATTATCCCCATTATTTACATCCAAAACTGAGGCTCCTTGCTTCGGTATCTGGATTGTGAGCATGTTTATTCATAAAAATTCCTAAGATCTAAATTAAAATCTCAATCATTATGGATAGAACTCATACCATATTTAGGAGAATTATTTAAAGTGCGGGACTAAGTTGAGCTCAGAATCCTCTTATTGTGGAACTTTCTTACTGGACTGCAGGCAAAAGACAATTGGGGTTTTAGTAAGAGAACATGTGAAAAAGAACATGGGCTCTGAAATCAGAAGGTGTGACATTGAATTCAAGCTCCACCACAGACCAGCTGTGGGACACTCAATGAAATCTTTAACTTTGCTGAATCTAAGTTTTACCTGTACAAAATGGAGGTTATTCTTTCTACTTGCAGGATCTTTATAAAGATTTAATGAGATAATTAATCAAAGCAGTTGTTCTCAACCTAATTGAAATCACCTGGGGAGCTTTAGCAAGCACAGATGCTTGGGTGTCTCTCCTAGTGATTTTGGAAATAATTGGTCTCAAACACGACCGAGGCATTTGGTTTTTTAGGTTTTCCATGTCATTGTAACGTGTGGCTTAAGGTGAAAAGCTCTTTATTTGAAAATGCAGGATAGCCCATTGTGTGGCACCCAGATGACATGACCAAATTGTAAAGAGGAGGGCACAGAGTGTGGCATGATGAGTAAAACTTCCGCTTAGATGTTCCTGTCTCACATCAAAGCGCAGCTTCCAGTCTTGCTTACTCTGCTTCTCATCCAATTCCTGCTAATGCAACCTCAGAAGTAGCAGATAACAGATCAAGTGAGTGAACGGCCTCCCATGTTAGAGACCCGGATGCAGTTCTTGGCTCTTGCCTTTGACTTGTGTCCAGCCCTGGTTGTTGTGGGCATCTGGGGAGTGAACCAGCAGATAGAGGATTTTTCTTGCTCACATGTGCTCACTTCTCTCCCTGTCTCTTTCTCTCTCTCTGTCATTCTGCTTTTCAACTAGATCAGAATAAATAAACATTAAAAATTTTAATCATTGTGTTAATGAGGAAGAAGATGATACATTTCAAATGCAAAATTTAGGCAGAATAATTCGACTAATGTGTCATTACTTTTACATAGAGCTCAAAAGAGAAGAGCCACTTAGTATGAAGATTATGAGAAACTTCATATTAATGCATACACACTATTTTCACAACTTTTAATTTCTAATCCTTTATAGATTGTGTGAGGTAAATATCACATTGATTTCAGAAGTAAAAGGCGTTCAGAATTTAATTGCTTTGTACAGATTGTACTTTAGGGATTAGATGAGCCATAATGCAAATTCCAAGCTCTCTGCTTGGAGTTCAGTATGATTTCTTTTATGCCACAATTGTCCACAATGGACAAAGGTAAACAGTTCTGCTATGTCTTAAAGAGAACTTAGATGACATTCTCTAACCTTGGAAAGAACTTCAGAAGTCATAAGATGATTGAAGCAAAGGCAATAATGGATGCAGTCTTAATAATCTACTTAGTTTGTAAGTAGTTTGAAGCTAAAGACTGTATTTCATTCATTATATACTAGTGAATTGCAGTGTATGGCACTTAATATGTGCTCAATAAATGGTTCTAAAATTAATATTGTAATTCTATAAAACAAATCCTTTTTAGCAATTTAAGAAAAACTTAAAATGAAACAAAAGTTAATACCTGGGGGCTGGTATTGTGGCGCAGCAGGTTAACACCCTGGCCTGAAGCACTGGCATCCCATATGGGCGCTGCTTCTAGTCCCGGCTGCTCCTCTTCCGATCCAGCTCTCTGCTGTGGCCTGGGATAGCAGTAGAAGATGGCCCAAGTCCTTGAACCCCTGCACCCATGTGGGAGACTCGAAAGAAGCTCCTGGCTCCTGGCATAGCTGCGGCTTTTGCGGCCATCTGGGGAGTGAACCAGCGGATGGAAGATTTCTCTCCATCTCTACCTCTCTCCGTAATTCTGTCTTTCAAAAAATAAATAAACAAATAAAATAAATCTTTAAAAAAAAGTTAACACCTGAGGATTACAATTTTAAGATTTTACATCCGGTTATAGTTCATGCCCACAGGGATTTATTCCAAGTATATCAATCCAAGAAACTACTTGAAACAGAAGTTACATTCTCTCTCTCTCTCTGTGTGTGTCTCTCTCTGTCACATACACACACACACACATTGTGACAGGGTGGCTTTAAGTTTAAGGTTTTCCCACAGGACATAGTCTGCCCGCGTGGTTATAGGTTACCTTGCTTGGTTGCTTCTGAGCAGAGACTGCTCCTTTGAGAGAAATAAGTTGTAGATATCAGTCTGCTCCTTCGTCTGTAACTGGCATGTTTCCTGCTTCTGTACTTATGCTTGCTTGCTTGATAACAGTCAAGGCCACCATAACAGTCAAGGCCACCAAAATGTAGTTTCTGCCTTTAGAAACCCTTTGCCACTGCAGCTCGGGGCTGTCTTCTCTGGACTTGCTCTGTGAGAGGGCAGTCGCCAGCTGGCTAATAAAGACTCCTAATTTGACCTCGAAAGTCTCACTGTTTTCAATCTGTGCGCCCCATGACAACATCCATATATATGAAAACTAAACTAATACAAAAGGTTTACTTAACATGTGAGGATGTTGATTATATACTGATTCTAAAGGAGTTTTGCATTTTTTTGCATTTTATCAGTAGAACTTATCCATGATGTCTCCTCAGTTTCAACAAAAGCTAATTGAAATTAGATGTGTTAGTTTTTTAGCTTAAATACTGTAAGATTACCTAAGATTTTGCCTATGCATAGGAAATAAGAATCACTATTATTGTTTAAAAGCAGTGTAAAATTGTTAGATAACCAAAATTTTAAAAACATCAAATTTTTTGTTTTATTTATTTTTTAAATTTTTAATTTTTTAATTGTTAATTTATTTTTAAGGAATACAAACTTCATAAATTTTAAAGGCAAAAAATAACCAATATTGGAGAGAATGTGGAAAAAAGGGGATGGTTATACACTGTTGGTGGGAATTCAGATTAGTGCAAACATTATGGTGAACAGTATGGAAGCTACTAAGATACAAACAGATCTACCAAATGACCTAGCTAATCCACTTTTGGTATATATCTGAAGGGAATAAAGCCAGGATGTATAAGAGATAGCTGCCCTCTCTTGTTCGCTGTTTCACTATTTACAATTGGCAACATATGGAACCAACCCAGATGTTCACCAGTCGATAGACGGATGATGACAATGCTATATATATATATATATATATATATATATATATATATTCAATGGAATAGTAGTCAGCCATGAAGAGTGAAATTCTGACTTTTGCAACAAAATGGATTGAGATAATTAAGTAAAAGGAAGTAGAGACAGAAAGACAAATACTGTATATGCTCTCTCATATGAAGAAATTTAAAAAGTAAGTCATTGATCTGAACTTTTATAACAGTGATTATTAGGATTTGGAAAGATGTAAGGAGGGAAAATATGAGGGAAGTTGAAAAATAGGAACCAAAACACAGAACTAATAAGTTCTAGCACACTGGGCAAGACAGTCCACAATAATGTGTTGTGTAATGAATAAAGATCCAGCTCCCTGTTAATGCTCCAGGGGAAAGCAGAGGAAGATGGCTCAAGTCCTTGGGCCCTTGCCACCCATGTGGGAGATGCAGAAGTCCCTGGCTCCTCGCTGTTGCAGCCATTTGGGAAGTGAATCAGCAGATGGAAGATCTCGTTCACTTTCTGTCTCTCCTTCTTTTCTGTAACTCAGCCTTTCAAATAAATAGCTAAATTTTAAAACAAACAACCCAAAAAGAACTGGAAGTCAGAAGCTAGCAGCATCAAAATACAAAGATGGGGAAATGGAAAGGCTGGTTGTCTGGCATGTTTGATTTACTCTGTGTAAATGTGATGAACTATTTCACTATACCCCATAACAACTTACAAGTATTGGATGTTAATCAAAAAATTTTAAAAATAAAATCCACAAAAGTAACTCTGGAATACATTACAGAGAGAAATAATGAATAGATCAGATTATCCACACCTGGCGTTCATTTAAGGAAAGAGTTGAGGTCAGTGTCTGGTGATGTGGTTAAGCTGCTGCTTAGGACACCTGAATCTCATACCTGGAGTACCTGGGCTTGAATAAAGCTCTGCTCCCTATTCCATCTCCCTGCTAATGTGCATCCTGGGAGGTAGTGAGTGGTTGCTCATGTACTGGGGTCTCCGATTCCTATGTGAGAGACTTGGACTGAGTTTCCGTCACCTGGTTTTCTCCTGTTCCAGCCCAGGCTGTTGCATGCATTTGGGGAGTGAACCAGTGGACGAGATTTCTATCTCTATCTCTATCTCCTCTATCTATATCTATATCTATCTATATCTCTCTATCTATCTCTACCTCTCTATATCTATATATAATCATCTATCTCTATCTCTATCTCTATATATGAGAAACAAATAAAAATGAGCATTTTTTTTTAAATTAAAGACTGCGACACAGACTTGGAAATACGGGATTTGGACATAAAGGCTAGAGATCCAATCTTATTCTGGTTCTTAATTAAGAAGGGGTATCACACAGGATAAACGAAGTTATGATGAGATTACAAATGAATTTTAATCATATCAAACAAAAAGATTTCTCTCTGGTTCCTGCTACATGTCCATCTCGAGTTGCTAAGGATTTGCTTCATGTTGTTCACATCCAGGGATGCAGATTGAACCATCAAAATGTCTTCACCATCTAAAACAGTGTGCAATGGGAATAGGAAAAGAGTGGGCACCCACAGGCTCTGCTGCAGTTTTAAGGTTTGTGTCCCCTCCAAAGTCATGGTGAGACTGATTCCCCAGTATAATATTATTGTAAAGTGCGGTCTTCTTGGGGTGGTTAACCAGGGAGTCTCTGTGCTCATAAGGGAGTAGTGCCTTGTAAAAAGAGCCTGAGGGGCCAGACCCATTCCCCTTTGTGACCACCCACCTCGTACAATGCAGAACCACAGGGTTCACCCCTTTGGCCATGTTAGGTTGCAATAAGATGGTCCTCCCCAGCTATTTTACCTGCCAGAGCCTCCTCCTTGGATTTTCCAGCCTCCAGGACTGTTAGAAATAATCTTGCACTCTTTGTAAATACCAGACTCTGGCATTTAATGATTGCAGCATCAGTGATCTTAGACTCCTACAGGCCACCACCTATAAGCAACAAGTGTTTACATTGCGTGTCATTGACCAAGGCAGGTTGCAAGGCTATGTCTCATTTCACAGAAGTAGAGAGGAGCAATCTCATTATGTGATGTGACCAGAGGAGGGAGAACTAAAAAAACAAATGAAGAATGCTAATGGTCACTCAGAATGGCTGGTGGTATTAAAAACTGGAGGAGATGATGTTTCTTTGGTTACTTAATTATTATCTGGCAGTTAATGTTAATTGGAAATTCAGGCAATAAGGGATTGTTAACAACCACGAGGAACCTTTGACAGACTTGTTCAAATATGAGGGTATTTCAAAAAGTTCATGAAAAATGGGATTAAGACAAGCTTGTTTGCAAATAAGAAAGTTTTAAAATCCATGGATAGGCAGGGATGTCAAAGAGTTTAGGAGAATGCATATTATGAAAAAACAATGCACAAGACAATAACTTAAAAATAAGCTTGCAAATTAACTCCATTTCCATGAATGTACCCTCATATTCAGGGTGTTGTCATTCCTCTAGGGTAAGGACCAAACTACAGAACAGTACTCATTTAACGATCAAGAGACGCCATAGACAATTAAGCCCTAGGCATCCCACCTTGGAGTGTAGTGGTTTGATTCCTCACTTAGGTTCCTGTTATGCAGATCATGGGAGGTGGTCCTGATGACTCAAGTAATTGAGTCCTTACACCAGGTAGGAGACCTGAATTATATTCCTTGCTCCCAACTTCGGCCCCAGCCCAGTTGGCTGTTATGGTCACTTGCAAAGTGACCAAGTGGATGGGAGCTCTTTCTAATTCTGTTTCCATGTCTCTGTCTCTGTCTTTCTCTTTCTTTTTTTCTATCTCTCAAATAAATAAATAAATAATTTTCTTCAAAACGGTCAATGGAAAGCATAGTTACTATACTTAATAATAATGTACATGAAATATACATGAAATTTTCTGAGAGATTTTATGCATTCTCAGGACACACAAGCAAAGGTAACTGTTTGAGATAATTATTACATTAATTATTTTGATTGCAGCAATTTTACACTGTATATTGTATATCAAAACAATTTTTGTACATCTTAAATATGTACAATTTCCATTTGTCAATTATACCTCAAAAAAGCTGGAAAAAAGGGAAAAGGACTTGTTAGATAGTTACCAGGTTAAGGGACATAAATCAAAATAAAGACAAAATGTCGTTCTAAAAAATATCAAAGCAGCTTGTACTATTTGTTTCCATTTCTTTAACTATTTATATATGTACAAATGTATATATGTATACATATATGTATCAAGGAAGGAAGAATACAGATAAATATCTACTGAAAAATAGGTTTATTCATGATGTGTTCAGTAAGCTAAAGCCATGAAAGAAATGTGTACATTGTGCTACTATTCTGAAAATAAAACAACAAAAAGAAAACACATCACACTACATTTTTTTGCATTTTTGTTTTTGTATAATTGATGCAACAAAATTGAAAAGTACTTCAATACTCTTATGAGAATGGAAGTGAAAAGAGCATGAGGTAATTGTCGCTGTTATCATTGTTGTGTGCTATTTCCCTCGTTACAAGGAAGTATCCATTTTGTAAGCTGAAAAATATTGTATGAAAAATTCATACAAACTTTTTTAAAAGGTAGATCAATTATATAAATCTTAGTCTGAAAGTTGAATTTTAGAAGCATCTTCTAAAAGAAAACCTAAATGTCATTTAGAAGAAACAAAACCTCTCTCCGGGCTTGATAACTCAGAAGAAACGAGCTTTGTTTGCACGGGGATAAATACGAACTACTTATCCTGTGCTAGCCATACAGGGTCATTCAGAGTAGATCAGTTTTTCCCTCAATGGTACAATCATCAGATGAAATATAGATCAATTTCATGAATTGCCAGGATTAGTTTTAATAGAAAACATTGGTTTTAGATTTTGCCTTATTAATTTATTTAGTTTGGTTGGTGTTGGTCTATAGGAGACATTTCAAGATTTTTGCAATAATGTACTGTTATTAGAAAAACATAAGAGGCCAGTGTTGTGGTGTGGAGGATAAAGCCACCAGTATGGGTGCCGATTTGAATCCCTTCTACTCTGCTTCTGATCCCACTCTCTGCTGTGGCCTGGAAAAGCAATAGAAGATGGCCAAGTCCTTGGGCTCCTGCACCCGCGTGGGGGACCTGGAAGAGGCTCCTGGCTCTGGCTTCAGATCCAAAAAGCTCTGTCCTTTGCTGCCATCTGGGGGGTGGGCCAGCGGATGGAAGACCTCTCTCTCTCTCTCTCTCTCTGTGTGTGTGTGTGTGTGTGTCTCTCTCTCTGCCTCTCCTTCTCTCTCTGTGTAACTCTGACTTTCAAATAAATGAGTAAGTCAAAAAAAAGAAAGAAAAACATAAAATGGAAAATTTTCCAGATGGTGAGTTGTTACAGAGAAAGGAAGCTACAACTGGAAGTGGAAAAAGAGACACTGGATTAATTGATGATATAGAACAGATGAACTTGAAAGATCTGGAAGGTCAATATTAAAATTCCTTTGCAGGATTCATAAGTGGATCCCATTTTGTAAGTTGGAAAATTGACAATAATAAAGTTGTCTGAATTATGAATTATAGAAAAAAAAAGCTTTAGATTCAAGGCTATTTGAACAGATTAAAATTGAATTAGTGCATACATAGAGACTCTATGAAATTTCTCGCGGTGTTCAGAAAAATTTCACTTCACAATACGATTTTAAAATGTTCCCAACTGTTAGTTGTAGTTTACAGCTTAATTCAGTGTGTAAGTTTTCTTTCAAAGGTGAATTGTGCATAATCATGTTCCATAGAGTTTTCTGTATCAACAATATCTACTAAATTCAGTGCTGTCTTATTTATCTGGCTCCTACATAGCCAGACCTCCAGTTTGCCTGGATGGATTTAGTGTACAAGTAAACCTATCTTCTTAAAAATGAGGCCAATACATTAAGAAGAAAATTCTATTAGGGAAAAGCACCTATAATCTTAGCTGAATGATCTAAAAAAATTACATCCACTTTTCATGAAATGAAAACCACAGGACTTCATAAATTCTACCTTTGTAGAGGACAACTTGGTATATCTGTTAAGCATTCTCTATCTATACAATATATAAAAACAACTCAGAACAGGATGGGCAAGTTAACCATGGCAAGGAGAGATCCCACTGTGCAAACCTGAAACCCGTGCAGGCAATTCCAGGATTATTTATTGCACCTTGGTGTTACAGGGAATGAAGGCAACTAATTGTGCATAATCATTTTTCAAATAGCTTCCACATCAAAAATATCCATTAAATTCAACCCTGTGTGATGTTCTGGGCTCCTAGTCTCTAAGTCTCAAGCTTATGTTGATTTGTTTTGCGTGTAACCTTCTGAGTTATCAACTGTGCCAAGCACTTCCCAAGATCACTCCAGACATGATGTCATTCTCACTAGCAAGTCTTCCTACATAGATTTCCTGCTCCCCATTTTATAGATGAATAAGCTGAAGGCAAGAAACATTAGGCAACTTGTCTAAGGTCATACAACTTGTCCAATGTCATTCAACTAATTAGTTACTAGACTGGATTTCATACCTCAAAGTGAGTCTAACTTCAAAGCTTAGATTTTTCCACTGCATTATGCTGTCTCCAGGAGGTTTCTGTTCGAAGTACCTGTCCTTTCATACGTTAAAAAATAAAAAATGATTAAGCTGAACTCTTAACTTTCCTTTATTCCTATTCAGTAGAAGGGTGGACTAATGAGCTAGAATGACCAGTTAATGAAACCACTGCAAATTCAATGAAGACACTGCTGAGACGTTTTGCAGAATGACAAAATAGCATATTTTTGTCACATTTAAAAATCTTTCAAGTGAGCATATATATATATAATCTTACACAATTATATAAATTGAATCCCCCTACTCATCAGCAACCACAAGTCACCCATCTCTAGCCAGCAATGTTCTCCGTGATATTGACACTTGGAAGTATATTGTTGACTTTTTTTACTCCTCTTTTTTCTTCTCCCATTCTTCCAGAGGAATAATATCCTATATTAGCAGCCTAACACACGTTCTTCTGTATTTTTCCATATTCATATAATTATGTGAAACATCATACTCCCATGGATGTTTATACCTATCATTACTTATAACCTCCACAAATGTAGGAAAGTCTGTCCCTCTTTTCCGAATGTTGGCTCATATCATGCCAACTCTTCTCCATCTTTCTTCAACCATACCCAAGGTAAACCTCTCCAAGTCACCAGATTCTTGTTTTCATCACGTTGACAAATGCAGTACCAAATGTCATGTGTGTAGTCGATATTTTCATTTGCTGCTATTTTTTTTTACTTCTATGACAGAGGTTCCCAGGATTTACATCTTACTTTAGAGTATGCATCGTTTTAATTTTAACAGATGTTGTCAGATTGTTTTCAAGAAGGGAGTCAGTACTCAGGTCAACATCTGCAATGTGTGAAAGAGCCATTTTCTCAGCATTCCTGCATTTGCCACATCAGTGAGAACACAGTAACTCGTCATTGCTACTTTAATTTCCATGTCTCTTGCTACTAAGATATTTGTAACTCTTTTCACAGAATTTTTGGCCACATGAGTTTGATCTTTGCTCATTTTCTATAGAATTGTTATTTCCTTGTTCTATATGCTTTTGTTATGTATTATAGGTAGCAACCTTTTTCAAAAAGGCTAATATGTTTCAATTTTTATTTTTACAAAAGTCTATCATTTACTTACTAAAATTTTGAGGGTATTTCAGAGAAGTTTTAAATATATTGAAATATTAAAATTTCTGTATATTCTACCTTGTTAAAAGGTTTCTCCTGCTCCTATTTGTCAATGTTATCACCTAGGCAATGTTATAGTATTATTGCTTGTCTATGTGGGTTTTTAATTTATTCCAGAATTTTAAAAAGTAGTATAGGCTAGGGAACATATTTTAGTTTTCTTTCTAGGTGGATAGAAATTTGCTGGTGTCATTTACTAAATAAGGCATCATTTCCTGCTAAACCAAAAAATTAACTTTTGTTACATACTAAATCCATATGCACACTGGTGAAGAAAATGCTACCTCCAAATTTGGCACCTTGGAAATTGAGGGAATGGCAGGAGTAGAAGGGCCACTGTCACTCCCCTGACTCTTCTTCTCCAGGGTCAGTCTTGCGGTGTAGGAAGACCCTTATGTGACAAAGTGGGGGAATGTGACTCAGAGAGACCAGGAAGACTCTGAACACCCAGTAATGGCTAGGATCCCTCCCATATATTACCAATAGAGATCTTACTCCCTTGTCCAATCACACTTCCACCTGACTGTCCAATCTTCATCAAACTTAAGCGTAAGAACAGTGTTACCTGTTCCCTTAGATGTGTATTTGTAAAGGTTCCCATGTAATATAAAACATATCAAGTTAGGTAATGTGCCTGTATTTCTAATAACATCTCAGTCACAAAGTTTGTGCTGAGTAAGGAAGGAAATGTTGTCTTCCTTATAAATAGGATCTCTTTCTAGAAACTTCACATTTAGGATTCCATATTAATGGAAAAGCACAGTGGCACTAATTTTCTTGCAAACCTTGTCAATTATTCAATATAAATTGAGTGTAAAATGGAATTAAATTTATAAAATGCAAGAGTGTGATAATCCCTGTCCCAAAGGGATTTAGTTATTAGGGGATAATAGGATGATAAGGTATGAACACATAAAGTGTTAACCAACAATACCTGGCAACAATACCAGGTTGGTATCTAGGAGATCTATGATGGTAAGATGAGAACACTGGAGCAGCACTTAAGGATTCATAGTTTCACACTGGAAGGAGTAAACACAGTGTAAAGTGCTGGGTGTAGAGTAAATTCGGCAGAAAGGGAACTGCCAGAGCCCTAGAAGTGAAAGTAGATCATTAATACTAGAATTTACGAGTTCTAGATATTTCAGTTCCCAAATCGGTTTTTCTAACTATGCTTCCATAGGAAAGATTAGAAATAGTTTTATGATGATGGATAATAACTGATATCAATCACTAATTTAAAATGGATGGGTACCAGGTTCTAGTCCCAGTTGTTCCTCTTCCAGTCCAGCTCTCTGCTGTGGCCCGGGAGGGCAATGGAGAATGGCCCAAGTGCCTGGGCCCTTACACTCACATGGGAGACCAGGAAGAGGCACTTGGCTCCTGGCTTCGGATTGGCGCAGCGTCAGCCATGGCGCCATTTGGGGAGTGAGCCAATGGAAGGAAGACTTTTCTCTCTGTCTCTCTCACTGTCCAACTCTACCAGTCAAGTAAATTAAAAAAACATTTAAAAAATGAATAATTTAAAAAATATTCATTATCGATGGATTGTTTCTCCACATTTTCACTTTGATATATCTGTTCATACTTTTTTGAATGATGATATTCCCTTACAAATTCTGTAACATTTGAAGCAATCAACTAAGTAAATCTTAGGCATCTCCCCGAGTGATGAGACATGGCTATTTGCACCCATTCATACATGTAAAATGTCTGTAAAGTGAGAATTGGAGGGGATCTAACTCAAGTCTTGCTTTTGTTTTTGTTTCTTTTCACTTCTGGTGTGTGAAGACTGCTGCCAGTTGGCAGTAGAAGTACTTTATCATTGCACCATTAATAGATCTCACCAGAACAAGGTTTCATTACTGTGGATATTGGATAAGGCCCTGCCAGAAGGCTTTCAATACCCTAAGGATAAGATGTACTAAGTCCCCAAATTAGGTGCAGCCGTCTTTGGAGCAAGAATTTGAGGCTTGCTGGGAGTTTTATGCTGGGGTTTGAGGAACCTTGATCAAGATATTTCCCTAGGGTGACAAATCCATAATTGCACATATCAGCTTTAGGCTGCCTTGATTAATGCAACCTTTGGTGATTTATCACCCAGAATATTTTTAAACAGGTGCTATCGTATATAACAGACTGGAGCATTTAAGGAATGACAACAGAGGTTTGCTTCATTTATGTATTTTGTGAAATTCACTGAGAGCACATTACAAGCAAAAATTCCCACTCATTTTGTAGAATCTTGGGATTAGTGCGGTTAGTTTTATAGAGACCTGAGGCTTGTAGGTTAGCTGATGTCAGACTGTTGTTTCCACCTAACCTTCCTGGCACTTTAAAAGGAAGTTTCTGCTTTTTAAAGATCCTGCTCTGCTGCTGCCAGACACCTGTTCTGACATTCAGTGTATACTGTGTTAGATCCCAGAACTTCCTACCCCTGGGAAACTTTGTAGCCCAGGAAAGTTGTCTAGTGCGTAAGAATCAACTGTAGTATACCAAAGAGCTTTGATGGAAAAAAAATTTCTCTCTCTCTCTCTCTCTCTCTCACACACACACACACACACATACACCCATACAAACACACATCATTGGCTATACTTTATGAAAATTATAAGGTATAGAAAAATATACTATACATCTAAACTCACTGTTTTGCAGATGATACAGTCTCATGCATGCCAATTTTATCATTTTCATGCCAAGTATAATCTGGACCCAAGTGGGATACCAAATCCTATTTCACTAAAGTTTTGCTGAGCATATTTCTAAAGGACAGTAGTATATTGTAGCAGAACAGAAAGTAGTGCATCTTAATGGATCAGAGAGTTTCCCATGGCTGTCAACATTACATATAACATTACATATAAACCTGATTCTACCACTTTCTACCTATATAACCTTGGGAGAACCAATTTACTTTTTTATGCCTACATCTTCTCATCTGTGAAGTGGAGTTGATAATAACCTACTTCACAGAGCTATTCTTTTTTGCTTTCTAATGAAAAAGATAAAGTATGTTTAACTCACAGTTTTGGAGGTTCAAGGGCATGATGATGATATCAACTAAGCTTTGTTTAGGACTCTTGATTGCTTCACATTGTAGTGGGAGTGAATATAGGATGCAGAAATCACATCACTGGACAGGAAGTCAGCAATAACTCGGTGGGGCGGCTCAGGCTTTTATGAGCACCCTCTTGTGACCACTATAGAAGAGGCCTAATCTAGTTTCTTCCAAGGGTAGTGCCCTCAATGGATCTTAGGACTTTCCAGTTCCACACAACCTCTCAATATTGTCAACCAGGGGACAAAACTTCCAATACATAAAACTTGGGGGAACACTAAAACCATATCCAAACTACAGCACCAGTGATAATGCTCAGGAATTATGGGACTCTTCCCCATCTCTCTCTTTAATCATTTGGAGAAACTTGTCTTCAGGTTGGGAAAGAGTTTCCAGCTGCCCTTATGGACATTGGATTAACGTCAGTACCAACAGCACTGACCTTAGCACTAGGGAGGTTCAGATTATAAGGGTCTCTAACAAAGTTCAATAAGTTTTCTTGCTTTACCTATATCTTTGTGGCCTAGATAGAACACAACCCATTTTACTTTCTAACTCTGTTCCCATTCTTCTGCTTGACAGGCTAATTTTTTTAAATAGTGTTCAGGAATCTCTTTCTCTTCCAAGAGGTTGACTGCTATTTTGGAGATTAAATCAAATAATATATGAAACAGCTGTAAGAATTTAATTAAAAAGAAATAGAGCATTATTTAACTTATCAAAGATTGTCAAGTCTAGAGCATATCTTACTTGCTTAAAATCAATTAAAGAACAGCATACTTTGGTAATTATCTCTTAAAACAAGTGAGATGGACCACACTGAGTACATACTTTGTCAAATCCTAAACAAGGATTAACAAAACCTTTATTTTCAAGGACTCAGCCTGTTTGACCTGGACTATCTGCCATTAGATACATTGGTTTCTCAGTAGAAAAGAACTGGGTTGAGAAGGGACTGAACAAGATTGTTTGCAAATTTTCACATCTTAACCTGTGCTTTGTTCCAGAGAAACACAAAAATGATGGATAAGCAAATCACTGGAAGCAAATCTGAGGTGTCTGGAAAGCTCTGAGTTAGGCAAAGATAAAGTTATGTTCTGGTTGAAAAGGAAGAATGTAAACATTCCAAGGCTCAAGTAGCCACAGATTCCAGGAATAATGTGCAATCTACAGTTTAATTCTGCAGGCTGATGATTCCCAAACCTGCCAATATATCAGAACCTTTTGGAGAGTTTCTTAAAAATAAAACATCCTGCAGGCAGTGCTGCGGTATGGTAGGTTAAAGCCACAGACTGCAATGCCAGCATCCCATAAGGGTATCAGTTAGAGTCCCAGCTGCTCCACTTCCTATCCAGCTCCCTACTAATGTACCTGGGAAAGCAGCAGAAGGTGGACCAAGTGCTTGGGTCCCTGCACCCTTGTGGGGGACCCAGACGAAGTTCCTGGCTCCTGGCTTCAACCTGTATCTGTTCCAGTAATTGCTGCCATTTGGGGAGTGAACCAATGGTTGGAAGACCTCTCTCTCTCTCTCTCTCCCCCTCACTCTCTATCTCTATCTCTATCATCTCTCACTATGCCTTTCAAATAAATAAATAACTCTTTTTAAAAATGTCACATCCTGAATGCTGCTCAAACCAATATAACCAGTATCTCCAAGGATGCAATCCAAAATATAGATTTTAACAAATTCTCCCAGGAGATCCTACATGCAACTGTATTTGAGAATCAAGAACCCACGATGTTATCTTTAACAATTTTTTTTGTTTTATGACAACTTTGGATTTACAGAAAATTTGAAAAGATAAGACAAAGTCCCATATGTTTTGACTTAGCTTCCCCTAATGCTAGCATCTTATATAATAGCCATGGCACACTTGTCAAAATAAAGCAATTAGCATTCCGTACAAGTTATCATTAACTAATAACTTGTCAAACTTTGTCAGATTTCACAAGTTGTTTCTCTCTCTCTCTCTCTTTATTCTCCTTAGGTTCATAGCCGTTTCCTATGACTTTGGAAACGTAGAAGAATGCTGGTCAGGTATTTTGTAGCATGTCCTCAAGATGAATTTCCCTCACATTTTTCTCTTGTTTAGACTGGTATCATGGATTTTATAAAATTACCATGAAATAAAATTGCTCTTCTCATTACGTCATATTTGAGGGTACATTGTATTAACATAAGCGATTACTGGAGATGTTAATTTCAATAATTTGGTTACGACAGTGTTTACCACTTCACAGTTCTCTGAATCTCCAATTTCTTTAGAAGCCAGTCTTTAAATTCAATAAAGAATGGTTGTATTCATTTGGGTGTATATGGAGTGAGGGAGTAGAGAGATTAAGTTCTACCTCCTATAGAGAAAAAATAGCAGTGAATATTTATGATCCAAGTGTTTCCTAAGAAAACTGCATTCATTAGATACACAAGAGAAGAAAAGACTTCTGGCTGGGCCATCAGTTACAAAATTAGGAACTAAACAAGGACCAGAACGAAAACAGAGGCATCAACAAAGAAGAGGTTCTATCTAAAACATTGTGCCAAAATAATAAAAAAAATCATAGTTACTGATTAGAAACGGGGAGGGGAGTATATAAAAGAAAGAAAACCCAAGATCTGTTGAGGTTCTGACTGAGTAACTGGGAAGATGACACAATAGAGAACAGAGAAGGAAGATAACTTTGGTTGGAACATACAAAGTGGAATGCTAAGAGCATCAATTTTGTTGTGTTGAGCAAGTGTTAGTAAAATGGCACGGTCTTATCTATGGCACAATCTACATCCCGAACCCATCCTAGACTCTAGCCCCCACCGCTATGGCCGGAAGCCAGGTAGCCACATGGCCCAACTACAGATGTCAGCTCCACCCCCACCCTAGTGTGATTCGCTGCTCCTACTTCCCTGCCCGCCTCCTGGCAAATATTTAACAGTACCCTTTCTTGAACACATGGCTCTCTCTCCCTTTCTCTATCTCTATCTCTTGATCTCTCTCCCTCTCTCTCTCTTCCTTGATCTCTCTCTTACACTCTCTTTTCCTTCTTCGCCCCTTCCCTCCCATCTTTAGGTTTCCCTAATAAACCCTTTCCCTTGCTCCAGTGTTTGGTGTGTTTTGTGGTGGCCTTACAGCCACAAACAGTTTGCCTCCCTGGGAAATATGCTACCATGAAGGACCCATTCTATAGTCCAAGTTGCTTTCCAGTTCTCCAATCATTCTTCCCAGAAAAATGCTCACTCCTAAAAGCAAGGCTCTTTATATTTGGGGATTTTATAAAACTAATGGAAAAATTGGAATTGAAACATAAATTTATTTTGGAACAAAAAACCCTAATACACATTTTCCATGAACTTTTTGAAGACCTGCTCAGATTTTGTGGCTTGGATAGAGTTAAGAAGAAATCTTCTTAAGCAGATTTTGAACATTCAAGCTATATTATAAACCAGGTCTGGCATTTGTTCAATCACCACCCCACTGTAAAATAATGAATCTACCTGCATTGTGAAGATTTGAGCCCTGCAATTAAGGAGTACAATTACTTTAGAATAGAACCTCCAGAGTTTTTATTACCTCTCCAAGGAGATAACCCAAAAATATTTGAGAAGTAGCATCTCTCAGCTTGGAAACTGGTAATAGACAAGAAAAGTCTCATTAACATTTACATTTTGCATTTCAAATGGAAGGGATATGTGTTAAAAACTGAGCCTGACCAAGCTTTAACACATTCCTTAATTTCATGTTTGGTGACACCTGTAAGTCAGAAGGCTCCCTGAAAAACAGAACATTGACTAAATAGCTCTGCTTTGTGAGAGTGAATGGGAAAAATACAAGGCATTTCAAAATCTCATTGTGGCAGGAAGTTGCAAAGTCAATTTGTTCTTTTCCATTCCTTCACTTTGGTGAGGAGAATGGGGAGGCAGAAGGCTACCAGAATGGCTGCGGGGTGACAGGGCTGTGCCCTCTTACTAGGAGAGCTTTACCATCCACCTGATCTCCACATTTTCTCTCCTTTCACTTTCATAGTGCAGAGCTTGTAATCCATTCCTTTTGTACTGTTAAGGATAGAACTAAAGACCAGTTTCATTTCTGAAAGTTTTAATATAAAATCTGAAATGAGAATATTAGGACATAGATTTTGAGAAATTATTTTTGTTTTTTTCCCCAACGTTTGTACACATATTTTTTGTTTCTTCCTTTCTTTTCCTCCTTTGTCTTTTTTTTTTTTTTTTTGACAGGCAGAGTGGACAGTGAGAGAGAGAGACAGAGAGAGAAAGGTCTTCCTTTGCCGTTGGTTCACCCTCCAATGGCCGCCGCTGCAGCCGGCGCACCGCGCTGATCTTGGCAGGAGCCAGGAGCCAGGTGCTTTTTCCTGGTCTCCCATGGGGGTGCAGGGCCCAAGCACCTGGGCCATCCTCCACTGCACTCCCTGGCCATAGCAGAGAGCTGGCCTGGAAGGGGGGCAACCGGGACAGAATCCGGCGCCCCAACCGGGACTAGAACCCGGTGTGCCGGCGCCGCAAGGTGGAGGATTAGCCTATTGAGCCACGGCGCCGGCTCCTTTGTCTTTTTATTACTTATCATTTTACCTCTGCTTATGTTCCTAGCAGGATAATATTAATGTAAAAGCCTTTAGCAATGTGTTTTGATGAGTCTAGAAATCAAAGTAAGTTTTCTGATTATGTTTTTCTAGAAATATCTAGTATTACAATGCAACTTGGTATCATAAAACATTTAATGTAAAGTACCTACTTTAAAAGCAAATAAGAAAGCCTTCTGAACAAAGTGTCTTTACTAAGTCATTGACTTGAAGTATGCTGTGGTCACTGACATCTGCATTCCCTTACTCTTACCCACCTCCACTATTTCCTACTTACAGTGTTCTCTTGATACTGAGCCCTTATTTGATGTAGATTCTCAGTACTATCAGGGCATAGTATCCCATAGTCTTTCAGTTTCCCCTCATTGCTTAATGATTTTTTGTCTCGCTTCAATTATTATAAATCAAACCCTTTTTAAAAGATTTATTTATTTACTTGAAAGGTACAGTCCCAGAGGGGGGGGGGGGAGATAGACAGAGATCGTCCATCCACTTATTCACTCCCCAAATGACCACAACTGCCGGAGCTTTGCCAATCCAAAGACAGGAGTCAGGAACTTCTTCTTTGTCTCTCATGTAGCTGCAGGGGCTCAAGGACTTGGAACAGCTTCTGCTTCTTTTCTCAGACTATTAGCAGGGAGCTGGATTGGAAGCGGATCATCCAAGACTCAAACCAACATCCATATGGGATGCTGGCACTGCAGGTGGTAGCTTTATCTGCTAACCCACAGTACTGGCCCCATAAATCACCCTTTTATGGGGCTGAAATTGTGACATACAGGGTAAAGCCATTGCCTGCGATGCTGGCATCCAATAGGATGGTCCCCTGTTCATGTCACAGCTGCTTCACTTCTAAACCAGCTCCCAGGTAATGACTGGGGAAAACAAGCAGCAGATGGCTCAAGCATTTGGGTCCCTGCTACCCTTGTGAGAGCCAAGGATAAAGCTCCTGGATCTTGTCTTGACCTAGCCCAGTCCTAGCCATTGCAACCATTTAGTGATTGAACCAACAAATGGAAGATCTCTGTCTCTTCCTCCCTGTAACTCTTTCAAATTATATAAATAAATCTTAAAAAAAGAACTATTTCTTACTAAAATTAACTCACTAAATTGAGAGTTTGGTGCATTAGATCCAGCTACTCCATAGGATCCCAGATTACAGGACTCATGAGGTCTATGTAACATCTTGATGCTAGGTTTTGTTTTGAGAGGTTTTTCTAGGAATTTCAGGTCCTGAGCAAAAAGTAACTGCCACCTGCCACATAACCCCCAGACTGATGGGAGCCAATCTTGCAGTCATCAAAATTGCCAAATGAACATAATATCACTGGCCAATTAAAGGACAGCCACAGCACCAAGGACCAACCAGACATTGGCATACATACGATCACACATCTCTCAAATTCAATGTGTAAGATCCCTTCCTGTTAACACCTCAAGGAGTTTGGGAATTAAGCAAGATCTCTCCAAATGCTTGCTCTGTATTTTTTAAAAAATAAAGACCTACTTTCTTATACCTCTCCTATGTCAATCATTCAGTTGCTGAGCATCGGTCAAGTGCAGCTGGGCTTTGGGGGTTCTACAGTATTTTCACCATCCTTTATTCTGCTTAATAACCACCTTCTCATTCAGCTGCTGCCAAACATTTAAAGTTTTTGCTTGGTAACCTCTTCCATATTCACTCTACTGTACAAGGACCTGCTTGTTTGTTATTCTCATATTTCTCATTTTTATTTTTACTTCTTTTTTAAAAGATTTATTTATTTATTTATTTATTTGAAAGGCAGAGTAACACAGAGAGAGAAGGAGAGGAAGAGAGAGAAGGAGAGGAAGAGAGAGAGGGAGAGGTCTTCCATCCTCTGGTTCATTCCCCAGATGGCTGAAACCACTGGAGCTATGCCAATCAGAAGCCAGGAGCCAGGGACTTCTTCCAAGCCTGCCAAGGGGGTGCAGAGGCCCAAGGACTTGGACCATTTTCTACTGCTTTCCCAGGCCATAGCAGAGAGCTGGATCAGAAATGGAGCAGCCAGGACTTGAACTGATGCCCATATGGGATGACAGTACTATAGGCCGCAGCTTTACCTGCTATGGCACAGTACCAGCCCCTCATTTTTACTTCTTATTATATTGTACCTCCCCTGCCCATTTCTGGGTGGAATATGAAAGCACTACTCTGCCCTTACTCAGCTGCAGTGTAATCCACCACCCACTTGTCATAAATATACTAATGATTAAAAGAAATATAATTATTTGAAAAAAGACTGTAAGGAGCACTTATAGGGCTTTGTAGAGGTATGATTGTTGGGATTTTGAGATTGTTTGGGATTCTCTTTGAGAATCTGCTGAGAATTTGCAACAGTTCATTAGAAAAAAGTACATAACTGCATACACATGCAAATCTGGGAACACGGATTCCTGGAAACAAGGTAAGATTGTGCTTTTCCAGATGAGCTAATTACATCTTGGATTAAGATGGCCAACTAGAAATCATTGCCCCCGAAGAGCATCCTTCCGGTTCCTAGGCAGCTGTTCCCTAACGTTAAGCCTAGGGGACACAATGGGAAGCACATTAAAGACAACATACAAGGAATTTATTACTGTACTAAGGGAAGAGATGTGATGGAGCAGTCTGTCCATGGATTCACACTTCAGCTTCACAAATTCTTCTGTGATTTACTATCACGAAACCTGTGTTAGACACACCTCTCCTCGCTGATTCTGCATTCTGCTTTGTATTTTTCCCAGATCTATAGGTTGTCACTATCACCTCCTTGAGGTCTTCCAATAGCTCTCTGTGGCCCGGTGGATTAAGTTGCTAAGTAATCACCTGCAATGTCATCCCATATCAAGTGCCAATTGAGTCCTTCCCAACCCAGTTCCCTAATAATGCTACTGGGAAAGCAACAGAAAATAACCTAATTTCTTGACCTCTTCACCCACATGAGAGACCCAGATTGAGTTCCAGGCACCTAACTTCAGCCTGGCCCCCCAATCCAGCATTTGCAGCCAATTAAGAAGTAAGCCAGAGGATGGAAGATCTCTTCTCTCTGCCACTCTCTCTCTCCTTCTCTCTCTCTCTCTCTCTCTCTCTATATATATATATATATACACACACACATATATATATATATATCTATAATTCTGATTTTTAAACAAATAAATCTTTAAAAATATTTTTTTAAAAAATCACCCTATGGTTGAAGTGATTATCTCAGTAAGGTTGCTTCTTTTTTAAATAGTGGCTATTCCTATCTCTAACACAAAGTTTTCTCTTCCTTGCTTACTGGCCTTTGGAGCATTTTCCAAATCAAGAATACTCTGTTGTTCTTTGCTATTTTTGTTTTTTTTATTTATTATTTTTTAAAATATTTCTCTTTTTTTAACTTTTATTTAGTAAATATAAATTTCTGAAGTACAGCTTATGGATTACAATGGCTTCCTCCCCTATAACTTCCCTCCCACCCACAACCCTCCCATCTCCCGCTCCCTCTCCCATTCCATTCACATCAAGATCCATTTTCAATTATCTTTATATACATAAGATCGATTTAGTATATATTAAGTAAAGATTTCATCAGCTTGCACCCACACAGAAACACAAAGTGAAAAATACTGTTTGAGTACTAGTTATAGCATTACATCACATTGGACAACACATTAAGGACAGATCCCACATGAGGAGTAAGTACACAGTGACTCCTGTTGTTGACTTAACAATTTGACACTCTTGTTTATGGCTCAGTAATCTCCCTAGGCTCTAGTCATGAGTTGCCAAGGCTGTGGAAGCCATTTGAGTTCGTTGACTTCGATCTTATTCAGACAGGATCATAGTCAAAGTGGAAGTTCTCTCCTCCCTTCAGAGAAAGGTACCTCCTCCTTTGATGGCCCTGTTCTTTCCACTGGGATCTCACTCGCAGAGATCTTTCATTTAGGGTTGTTTTTTTTTTTTTTTCCCAGAGTGTCTTGGCTTTCCATGCCTGAAATACTCTCATAGGCTTTTCAGCCAGATCCGACTGCCTTAAGGGCTGATTCTGAGGCCAGAGTGCTATTTAGGACATTTGCCATTCTATGAGTCTGCTGTGTATCCTGTTTCCCATGTTGGATCATTCTCTCCCTTTTTTATTCTATCAGTTAGTATTAGCAGACACTAGTCTTGTTTGTGTGATCCCTTTGACTCTTAGACCTATCTGTGTGATCAATTGTGAACTGAAATTCATCACTTGGACTAGTGAGATGGCATTGGTACATGCCACCTTGATGGGATTGTATTGGAATCCCCTGGCATGTTTCTAACTCCACCATTTGGGGCAATTTTTGTTTTTGTCTGTCTCCTCCCACTGGAATTGGAGAGCATTCTCTCTGTCAGAGAGTAGGGTTGCCTTTCTGTTTTGTTCACAGATCTATATTAGTCCTAGAATAGAGCTTTTCACATAAGAGATGGTAGTGTATTTGCTGAATGCCCAGAGGAATGCTCATACTTATCATGGAGAAAAATGGATTGTTCATGAATATGTGTGAGCCTGGGCCAGGACTTGCGATAATGATCATGACTGTGCACACTTCTAGAGGAGAACCCCAGTGTATAAAAATTCCACGGAGATGGAGGCCGGCGCTGTGGCATAGTGGGTAAAGCTACTCACTGCAGTGCCGGTATCCCATATGGATGCCAGTTCCAGTCCTAGGTGCTCCACTTCTTATCCAGCTCTCTGCTATGGCCTGGAAAAGCAGTAGAAGATGGCCCAGGTCCTTAGGCCCCTTGCACCTGCGTGAGAGACCTGAAAGAAACTCCTGGCTCTTGGCTTCATATCAGCACAGCTCTAGCCATTGCGGCCATCTGGGAAGTGAACTAGCTGATGGAAGACATCTCTCTCTCTTTCTCTCTCTCTCTCTCCCTCTCTCTCTCTCTCTCTGCATTTCAAATAAATAAATAAATCTTGAAAAAAAAATTCCACAGAGATGGAGATGTTCAACAACAGTAACCTTGCCCACTGTTCTATTTCTTGTTCTAGATCTTGAAAGTACTATTGACTGAAATGTCTTTGAAAACTTTATCTGTTTTTACCTGACATTCTTCTAGGTCTAAACACCAAAGTTGCTTCTTCCATGGTTGTAACTCAACCTTTAATTCCCACAACAGAAAGTAACTGCATCTTCTTCTGAGATCATAAAGTGTTAAAAACTGGCTGAGGGGCCGGCACCGTGGCTCACTTGGTGAATCCTCTGCCTGCGGCGCTGGCACCCCATGTGGGCACCATGTTCTAGTCCTGGTTGCTCCTCTTCCACTCAAGCTCTCTGCTGTGGCTGGTGAGGGCAGTGGAGGATGGCCCACGTGCTTGGGCCCCTATACCCGCATGGGAGACCAGGAGGAAGCACCTGACTCCTGGCTTCACATCAGTGTAGTTCCAGCCATAGTGGCCATTTGGGGGGTGAACCAATGGAAGGAAGATCTTTCTCTCTGTCTCTCTCTCACACTGTCTAACTCTATCTGTCAAATAAAAAATAATTAAAAAAAAAACTGGCTGAAATCATGTAGTAAGGGAACTAGCCTCTGTTAAATATCTCTAAAAGGCCAACATGTCATAAATTCTCTAATTTAATTCTGTACCAATTACATGAGAATTCTATTATTCTCAAAAGAGGACACATTAACTACATGTTGATTAACTTGCCCCAATGTACACAGCTAGAAAGCAGCAAAGAAGTCAGAAATTTGAGTTTGTCTAGTTGTAAAATTCATAATTATTATTGCATGTAGGTCAGTTCTTTGCCTCCACAACATTTGTGTCTATACGAGGAGCAAAAAAAACAGACCTAGTTAGTTCTTTTTTTTAAAAAAGATTTATTTTGTTTATTTGAAAGACAGTTACAGAGAGAGGGAGAGCCAGAGAGAGAGAGAGAGAGAGCTCTTGCGTCTGCTGATTCACTCCCCAATGGCCACAAGGCCACAGCTGAGCTGATTTGAAGGCAAAGAGCCAGGAGAATCTTCCTGGTCTCCCATATATGTGCAGGGACCCAGGCACTTGAGCCATCCTCCACTTCTTTCCCAGGCCATAGATGAAAGTTAGATCACAAGTGGAGCAGCCAGGACTTGAAACAAGGCCATATGGGATGCCAACACTGCAGGCAGCAACATTAACTGGCTGTACCACAGCACTGGCCCCTGAACCTTCTTATTTCTAAAAATGAAATGGTAGCCAGTGTTGATATATGGTTTTACATTATGGTCATTTTTTTTTTTTTTGAGTGGAGGAATCGATTTGTAAGCCAGATTTTAAATATCATGTCACTGGAGAACAAAAAGATGGAATGGAAGAAACTGCTTTTTTCTCAGCATAACTTTCAGCTACAGACCCATGGGCTGCCTCAGATTTAGTTATTGTCAGAGTCTCACATCTATATGTGCATTTTCAATTATCTGCAAGTTGAGTAATGTGCCTCTGGAAACAT